>NW_027125262.1:85000-217500 GCF_033026475.1 Channa argus | reverse complement strand
TTAGTGTTTTGGG
Organism: Channa argus; assembly: GCF_033026475.1. NCBI lineage: Eukaryota > Metazoa > Chordata > Actinopteri > Anabantiformes > Channidae > Channa > Channa argus. Next base: position 217,487 of record NW_027125262.1, on the reverse strand, counting down.
GTTTTGTATATAGACAGGTTTTAAATTGTTATTGTATATAGTTTTTAGTTGTTGTGTTTGCACTCTCTCTTTAAAAAAATTTGGGGAAAAAAACTCAACTCTTGTGGTGTAATAGCAACACATCCATCCTTTGGGTGGAAGACTCCAGGTGCAAATCCTGGCAAGAGTGTGTTAGGTGCACAATCAGTATTTCATTTGCTGGGTTTCATATACCAGTTTTCATTAAGAGATTTTTAATAGAATCTGTCACCCTACTATGTGTTTATATTGAGGTAATAATGGGTGGTTGAGGTGTTTATATTAAGATGTGATTCTAATGATTTGCCCTAATTCATGTTTAAAATGAATTTGAACCATATCTCAATGTATGCTGAAGTATTGACACTTTCTGTGTTACTGTTACTGTGTATTATGGATTTTATATTGAATTTTTCTCCTTTTCTTTCTGTTTCTCTTCCCCCCTTCCTCTCTTCTTTTTTCTTCCCCCCCCTTAAAATTCCCTTTTCAACCAGTGTCCCTAGCTAGTTTTTCAGTACCATTTAGGAAAGTGTTGGGAAGATCTGCATTGTAAAGTCTGAATATTCCTAAAAAAATGCCATGCTGACCAAAACAAACTACAGTGAGCAGTTACATTACACCATAGTGGAATCGCCTTCCAACCACGTTAGTCTGTTAAACTAAATGTCATTGACATCTTTTGTCAGCTGGACTTGGCACCTAATCTTCTTACCTCTAATCTTCTGGATTAGAGGTACGTAGAACAAGTCCCTCCCCACCCTTCGATAGCTCAGTTGGTAGAGCGGAGGACTGTAGGTTAGTCAGCTGGGATCCTTAGGTCGCTGGTTCAACTCCGGCTCGAAGGAGAACATTTTGGCGGAACAGTCCAGGTACTGCTCTAACGCCATGGCTACTTGTCCCTATACTAACATCTCCCGCTGCAAGGACATTTTTTCAAAGCTCTGCAACATGTTGCCTTTACTCACCAAAGCTCCTGCTCCAATTTACAGGACTGCTTTTGACCATGGATTAAAACAGGGTTCTCAAGCTTGCGGCCTGCGAGACAATATTTTGTGGCCCTCAGGATGATATGAAAGTTTAATCTTTAGTGCGGCCAGCGAGTTCTATACGAATGGCACTTTCCCGCGTTGTGTGCAGAAGGTTCCTTTTTTTGTGCAAGCTGGAGCTGAACGAACCTACCAATCACACTGGACTATATGGCTCCCGAGGGCGGGCCATCAGCCGGGGTTGATGCAAGCAGAGAAACATTGCACAACTATGGAGGCGCTCGTGTAACATCACATAGCCGTCATAGAATTCCTACTTGTTACTGTGTTTGAAATGAGAATGTTTGACTTCGAGCTGGACGAAGTCAATGTTACCGCCGTTAAGGACCAACACCGACGTTCCGTTGACGATGTCAGTAATGGGTGTGGACCTTCAATGGGGCCATTCAGCCAGCTCCCGCCCGCCGTCCCGCTTCGGAGTCAGGCTGGAGCCTCATCAAAGGCTTACCTGCCTCGGTTACATAAGCAACAGAACATCGGTGTTGGGTAGGACGTACAGCTGAATCCATGGGGTTATTATAGAAACTAAAAGCCAGTGAATCACGCCTCCATGGCTGCATCCCATTGTTTTATATAATAAATAATTAATGTTGTCCCAGCTGATAATGAACAGCCCGGTCGCTGTCGAGAAAATTGACCCCCGGCTCCCCTGAGCCTGTGCCTTTTTGGGAGCACATATTTGTGCAAAAAGTTTTTCTATAACTTCAAAAAGTCCAAGTACAGGTCGAGACTTACTGACGATCTTCTTCAAGCCATAGTGAGGGTGTCAACTGCTTCCTCGCTCAAGCCAAATGTGGCTCAGCTATGTGAGAGGAAGCGCTGCCAGGTCTTTGGCAGCAGGAAGCAGGCAAGAGAAGCCATGTTTAGAAAAACCGTTCATGTTCAAAAGAACCCATTATAGTTAAAGAACTGTTAGTAGTGATGTTTGAGAAGATTAGATTTTTTGAACAAAGCTTTTTCAGTGGAATACCTGATGCAGCCCAGCCACACCCAGACTCTGCGTCCTGCAGCCCTCAGGTAATTTGAGTTTGAGACCCCTGGAATCAACAGACGGTGGCCTAGCCACCTTCGCATGAGCCTCCAGGAGTGTTGTTGTGGCCGAGTGGTTAATGCGATGGACTAGAAATCCACTGGGGTCTCCCCGCGCAGGTTCGAATCCTGCCAACAACGTGAAGTTCCCCTGATGTTGTTTTACCTTGGATAAGGTTCTTGATTGACCATTGCATAATTAGTGTTGTGTTCCTAGCTTGTTTTTCAGTACGAATTGGGAAAGTGTTGGGAACATCTGCTGAGGCATTGTACTGTATATTAATGAATCTGCTGCTGCACATTGTAAAGGCTGAATAGTCCTAAACAAATACCATGCTGACCAAAACAAACTACAGTTAGCAACTACATTGCAACATAGTGGATCCGCCTTCCAACCACATTAGCCTGTTAAACTAAATGTCATTAACATCTTTTGTAAGCTGGACTTGGCACCTAATCCAGGGATGGTGTAATTTGTTAGTGTTTTGGGGTTTTGTATATAGACAGGTTTTAAATTGTTATTGTATATAGTTTTTATTATATGTATGTATTATTTGTATTATGGATTTTATATTGAATTTTTCTCCTTTTCTTTCTGTTTCTCTTCCCCCCTTCCTCTCTTCTTTTTTCTTCCCCCCCCCTTAAAATTCCCTTTTCAACCAGTGTCCCTAGCTAGTTTTTCAGTACCATTTATGAAAGTGTTGGGAACATCTGCATTGTAAAGTCTGAATAGTCCTAAAAAAATGCCATGCTGACCAAAACAAACTACAGTGAGCAATTACATTACACCATAGTGGATCCGCATTCCAACCACGTTAGTCTGTTAAACTAAATGTCATTGACATCTTTTGTCAGCTGGACTTGGCACCTAATCCAGAGACAAGCATAAGCCGGTGTAACTAAAAGATGGTTACGTACGTACATGGATTTTTACCATCTTCTGCATTAGAAGTACGTAGAACAAGTCCCTCCCCACCCTTCGATAGCTCAGTTGGTAGAGCGGAGGACTGTAGGTTAGTCAGCTGGGATCCTTAAGTCGCTGGTTCAACTCCGGCTCGAAGGAGAACATTTTGGCGGAACAGTCCAGGTACTGCTCTAACGCCATGGCTATTTGTCCCTATACTAACATCTCCCGCTGCAAGGACATTTTTTCAAAGCTCTGCAACATGTTGCCTTTACTCACCAAAGCTCCTGCTCCAATTTACAGGACTGCTTTTGACCATGGATTAAAACAGGGTTCTCAAGCTTGCGGCCTGCGAGACAATATTTTGTGGCCCTCAGGACGATATGAAAGTTTAATCTTTAGTGCGGCCAGCGAGTTCTATACGAATGGCACTTTCCCGCGTTGTGTGCAGAAGGTTCCTTTTTTTGTGCAAGCTGGAGCTGAACGAACCTACCAATCACACTGGACTATATGGCTCCCGAGGGCGGGCCATCAGCCGGGGTTGATGCAAGCAGAGAAACATTGCACAACTATGGAGGCGCTCGTGTAACATCACATAGCCGTCATAGAATTCCTACTTGTTACTGTGTTTGAAATGAGAATGTTTGACTTCGAGCTGGACGAAGTCAATGTTACCGCCGTTAAGGACCAACACCGACGTTCCGTTGACGATGTCACTAATGGGTGTGGACCTTCAATGGGGCCATTCAGCCAGCTCCCGCCCGCCGTCCCGCTTCGGAGTCAGGCTGGAGCCTCATCAAAGGCTTACCTGCCTCGGTTACATAAGCAACAGAACATCGGTGTTGGGTAGGACGTACAGCTGAATCCATGGGGTTATTATAGAAACTAAAAGCCAGTGAATCACGCCTCCATGGCTGCATCCCATTGTTTTATATAATAAATAATTAATGTTGTCCCAGCTGATAATGAACAGCCCGGTCGCTGTCGAGAAAATTGACCCCCGGCTCCCCTGAGCCTGTGCCTTTTTGGGATCACATATTTGTGCAAAAAGTTTTTCTATAACTTCAAAAAGTCCAAGTACAGGTCGAGACTTACTGACGATCTTCTTCAAGCCATAGTGAGGGTGTCAACTGCTTCCTCGCTCAAGCCAAATGTGGCTCAGCTATGTGAGAGGAAGCGCTGCCAGGTCTCTGGCAGCAGGAAGCAGGCAAGAGAAGCCATGTTTAGAAAAAACGTTCATGTTCAAAAGAACCCATTATAGTTAAAGAACTGTTAGTAGTGATGTTTGAGAAGATTAGATTTTTTGAACAAAGCTTTTTCAGTGGAATACCTGATGCAGCCCAGCCACACCCAGACTCTGCGTCCTGCAGCCCTCAGGTAATTTGAGTTTGAGACCCCTGGAATCAACAGACGGTGGCCGAGCCACCTTCGCGTGAGCCTCCAGGAGTGTTGTTGTGGCCGAGTGGTTAAGGCGATGGACTAGAAATCCATTGGGGTCTCCCCGCGCAGGTTCGAATCCTGCCAACAATGTGAAGTTCCCCTGATGTTGTTTTACCTTGGATAAGGTTCTTGATTGACCATTGCATAATTAGTGTTGTGTTCCTAGCTTGTTTTTCAGTACCAATTGGGAAAGTGTTGGGAACATCTGCTGAGGCATTGTACTGTATATTAATGAATATGCTGCTGCACATTGTAAAGGCTGAATAGTCCTAAACAAATACCATGCTGACCAAAACAAACTACAGTGAGCAATTACATTGCAACATAGTGGATCCGCCTTCCAACCACATTAGCCTTTTAAACTAAATGTCATTAAAATCTTTTGTCAGCTGGACTTGGCACCTAATCCAGGGATGGTGTAATTTGTTAGTGTTTTGGGGTTTTGTATATAGACAGGTTTTAAATTGTTATTGTATATAGTTTTTAGTTGTTGTGTTTGCACTCTCTCTTTAAAAAAATTTGGGGAAAAAAACTCAACTCTTGTGGTGTAATAGCAACACATCCATCCTTTGGGTGGAAGACTCCAGGTGCAAATCCTGGCAAGAGTTTGTTAGGTGCACAATCAGTATTTCATTTGCTGGGTTTCATATACCAGTTTTCATTAAGAGATTATTAATAGAATCTGTCACCCTACTATGTGTTTATATTGAGGTAATAATGGGTGGTTGAGGTGTTTATATTAAGATGTGATTCTAATGATTTGCCCTAATTCATGTTTAAAATGAATTTGAACCATATCTCAATGTATGCTGAAGTATTGACATTTTCTGTGTTACTGTTACTGTGTATTATGGATTTTATATTGAATTTTTCTCCTTTTCTTTCTGTTTCTCTTCCCCCCTTCCTCTCTTCTTTTTTCTTCCCCCCCCCTTAAAATTCCCTTTTCAACCAGTGTCCCTAGCTAGTTTTTCAGTACCATTTATGAAAGTGTTGGGAACATCTGCATTGTAAAGTCTGAATAGTCCTAAAAAAATGCCATGCTGACCAAAACAAACTACAGTGAGCAATTACATTACACCATAGTGGATCCGCATTCCAACCACGTTAGTCTGTTAAACTAAATGTCATTGACATCTTTTGTCAGCTGGACTTGGCACCTAATCTTCTTACCTCTAATCTTCTGGATTAGAGGTACGTAGAACAAGTCCTTCCCCACCCTTCGATAGCTCAGTTGGTAGAGCGGAGGACTGTAGGTTAGTCAGCTGGGATCCTTAGGTCGCTGGTTCAACTCCGGCTCGAAGGAGAATATTTTGGCGGAACAGTCCAGGTACTGCTCTAACGCCATGGCTACTTGTCCCTATACTAACATCTCCCGCTGCAAGGACATTTTTTCAAAGCTCTGCAACATGTTGCCTTTACTCACCAAAGCTCCTGCTCCAATTTACAGGACTGCTTTTGACCATGGATTAAAACAGGGTTCTCAAACTTGCGGCCTGCGAGACAATATTTTGTGGCCCTCAGGACGATATGAAAGTTTAATCTTTAGTGCGGCCAGCGAGTTCTATACGAATGGCACTTTCCCGCGTTGTGTGCAGAAGGTTCCTTTTTTTGTGCAAGCTGGAGCTGAACGAACCTACCAATCACACTGGACTATATGGCTCCCGAGGGCGGGCCATCAGCCGGGGTTGATGCAAGCAGAGAAACATTGCACAACTATGGAGGCGCTCGTGTAACATCACATAGCCGTCATAGAATTCCTACTTGTTACTGTGTTTGAAATGAGAATGTTTGACTTCGAGCTGGACGAAGTCAATGTTACCGCCGTTAAGGACCAACACCGACGTTCCGTTGACGATGTCACTAATGGGTGTGGACCTTCAATGGGGCCATTCAGCCAGCTCCCGCCCGCCGTCCCGCTTCGGAGTCAGGCTGGAGCCTCATCAAAGGCTTACCTGCCTCGGTTACATAAGCAACAGAACATCGGTGTTGGGTAGGACGTACAGCTGAATCCATGGGGTTATTATAGAAACTAAAAGCCAGTGAATAACGCCTCCATGGCTGCATCCCATTGTTTTATATAATAAATAATTAATGTTGTCCCAGCTGATAATGAACAGCCCGGTCGCAGTCGATAAAATTGACCCCCGGCTCCCCTGAGCCTGTGCCTTTTTGGGAGCACATATTTGTGCAAAAAGTTTTTCTATAACTTCAAAAAGTCCAAGTACAGGTCGAGACTTACTGACGATCTTCTTCAAGCCATAGTGAGGGTGTCAACTGCTTCCTCGCTCAAGCCAAATGTGGCTCAGCTATGTGAGAGGAAGCGCTGCCAGGTCTCTGGCAGCAGGAAGCAGGCAAGAGAAGCCATGTTTAGAAAAACCGTTCATGTTCAAAAGAACCCATTATAGTTAAAGAACTGTTAGTAGTGATGTTTGAGAAGATTAGATTTTTTGAACAAAGCTTTTTCAGTGGAATACCTGATGCAGCCCAGCCACACCCAGACTCTGCGTCCTGCAGCCCTCAGGTAATTTGAGTTTGAGACCCCTGGAATCAACAGACGGTGGCCTAGCCACCTTCGCGTGAGCCTCCAGGAGTGTTGTTGTGGCCGAGTGGTTAAGGCGATGGACTAGAAATCCATTGGGGTCTCCCCGCGCAGGTTCGAATCCTGCCAACAACGTGAAGTTCCCCTGATGTTGTTTTACCTTGGATAAGGTTCTTGATTGACCATTGCATAATTAGTGTTGTGTTCCTAGCTTGTTTTTCAGTACCAATTGGGAAAGTGTTGGGAACATCTGCTGAGGCATTGTACTGTATATTAATGAATATGCTGCTGCACATTGTAAAGGCTGAATATTCCTAAACAAATACCATGCTGACCAAAACAAACTACAGTGAGCAATTACATTGCAACATAGTGGATCCGCCTTCCAACCACATTAGCCTTTTAAACTAAATGTCATTAAAATCTTTTGTCAGCTGGACTTGGCACCTAATCCAGGGATGGTGTAATTTGTTAGTGTTTTGGGGTTTTGTATATAGACAGGTTTTAAATTGTTATTGTATATAGTTTTTAGTTGTTGTGTTTGCACTCTCTCTTTAAAAAAATTTGGGGAAAAAAACTCAACTCTTGTGGTGTAATAGCAACACATCCATCCTTTGGGTGGAAGACTCCAGGTGCAAATCCTGGCAAGAGTGTGTTAGGTGCACAATCAGTATTTCATTTGCTGGGTTTCATATACCAGTTTTCATTAAGAGATTTTTAATAGAATCTGTCACCCTACTATGTGTTTATATTGAGGTAATAATGGGTGGTTGAGGTGTTTATATTAAGATGTGATTCTAATGATTTGCCCTAATTCATGTTTAAAATGAATTTGAACCATATCTCAATGTATGCTGAAGTATTGACACTTTCTGTGTTACTGTTACTGTGTATTATGGATTTTATATTGAATTTTTCTCCTTTTCTTTCTGTTTCTCTTCCCCCCTTCCTCTCTTCTTTTTTCTTCCCCCCCTTAAAATTCCCTTTTCAACCAGTGTCCCTAGCTAGTTTTTCAGTACCATTTAGGAAAGTGTTGGGAAGATCTGCATTGTAAAGTCTGAATATTCCTAAAAAAATGCCATGCTGACCAAAACAAACTACAGTGAGCAGTTACATTACACCATAGTGAATCCGCCTTCCAACCACGTTAGTCTGTTAAACTAAATGTCATTGACATCTTTTGTCAGCTGGACTTGGCACCTAATCTTCTTACCTCTAATCTTCTGGATTAGAGGTACGTAGAACAACTCCCTCCCCACCCTTCGATAGCTCAGTTGGTAGAGCGGAGGACTGTAGGTTAGTCAGCTGGGATCCTTAGGTCGCTGGTTCAACTCTGGCTCGAAGGAGAACATTTTGGCGGAACAGTCCAGGTACTGCTCTAACGCCATGGCTACTTGTCCCTATACTAACATCTCCCGCTGCAAGGACATTTTTTCAAAGCTCTGCAACATGTTGCCTTTACTCACCAAAGCTCCTGCTCCAATTTACAGGACTGCTTTTGACCATGGATTAAAACAGGGTTCTCAAGCTTGCGGCCTGCGAGACAATATTTTGTGGCCCTCAGAACGATATGAAAGTTTAATCTTTAGTGCGGCCAGCGAGTTCTATACGAATGGCACTTTCCCGCGTTGTGTGCAGAAGGTTCCTTTTTTTGTGCAAGCTGGAGCTGAACGAACCTACCAATCACACTGGACTATATGGCTCCCGAGGGCGGGCCATCAGCCGGGGTTGATGCAAGCAGAGAAACATTGCACAACTATGGAGGCGCTCGTGTAACATCACATAGCCGTCATAGAATTCCTACTTGTTACTGTGTTTGAAATGAGAATGTTTGACTTCGAGCTGGACGAAGTCAATGTTACCGCCGTTAAGGACCAACACCGACGTTCCGTTGACGATGTCACTAATGGGTGTGGACCTTCAATGGGGCCATTCAGCCAGCTCCCGCCCGCCGTCCCGCTTCGGAGTCAGGCTGGAGCCTCATCAAAGGCTTACCTGCCTCGGTTACATAAGCAACAGAACATCGGTGTTGGGTAGGACGTACAGCTGAATCCATGGGGTTATTATAGAAACTAAAAGCCAGTGAATCACGCCTCCATGGCTGCATCCCATTGTTTTATATAATAAATAATTAATGTTGTCCCAGCTGATAATGAACAGCCCGGTCGCTGTCGAGAAAATTGACCCCCGGCTCCCCTGAGCCTGTGCCTTTTTGGGAGCACATATTTGTGCAAAAAGTTTTTCTATAACTTCAAAAAGTCCAAGTACAGGTCGGGACTTACTGACGATCTTCTTCAAGCCATAGTGAGGGTGTCAACTGCTTCCTCGCTCAAGCCAAATGTGGCTCAGCTATGTGAGAGGAAGCGCTGCCAGGTCTCTGGCAGCAGGAAGCAGGCAAGAGAAGCCATGTTTAGAAAAACCGTTCATGTTCAAAAGAACCCATTATAGTTAAAGAACTGTTAGTAGTGATGTTTGAGAAGATTAGATTTTTTGAACAAAGCTTTTTCAGTGGAATACCTGATGCAGCCCAGCCACACCCAGACTCTGCGTCCTGCAGCCCTCAGGTAATTTGAGTTTGAGACCCCTGGAATCAACAGACGGTGGCCTAGCCACCTTCGCGTGAGCCTCCAGGAGTGTTGTTGTGGCCGAGTGGTTAAGGCGATGGACTAGAAATCCATTGGGGTCTCCCCGCGCAGGTTCGAATCCTGCCAACAACGTGAAGTTCCCCTGATGTTGTTTTACCTTGGATAAGGTTCTTGATTGACCATTGCATAATTAGTGTTGTGTTCCTAGCTTGTTTTTCAGTACCAATTGGGAAAGTGTTGGGAACATCTGCTGAGGCATTGTACTGTATATTAATGAATATGCTGCTGCACATTGTAAAGGCTGAATAGTCCTAAACAAATACCATGCTGACCAAAACGAACTACAGTGAGCAATTACATTGCAACATAGTGGATCCGCCTTCCAACCACATTAGCCTTTTAAACTAAATGTCATTAAAATCTTTTGTCAGCTGGACTTGGCACCTAATCCAGGGATGGTGTAATTTGTTAGTGTTTTGGGGTTTTGTATATAGACAGGTTTTAAATTGTTATTGTATATAGTTTTTAGTTGTTGTGTTTGCACTCTCTCTTTAAAAAAATGTGGGGAAAAAAACACAACTCTTGTGGTGTAATAGCAACACATCCATCCTTTGGGTGGAAGACTCCAGGTGCAAATCCTGGCAAGAGTGTGTTAGGTGCACAATCAGTATTTCATTTGCTGGGTTTCATATACCAGTTTTCATTAAGAGATTTTTAATAGAATCTGTCACCCTACTATGTGTTTATATTGAGGTAATAATGGGTGGTTGAGGTGTTTATATTAAGATGTGATTCTAATGATTTGCCCTAATTCATGTTTAAAATGAATTTGAACCATATCTCAATGTATGCTGAAGTATTGACACTTTCTGTGTTACTGTTACTGTGTATTATGGATTTTATATTGAATTTTTCTCCTTTTCTTTCTGTTTCTCTTCCCCCCTTCCTCTCTTCTTTTTTCTTCCCCCCCCTTAAAATTCCCTTTTCAACCAGTGTCCCTAGCTAGTTTTTCAGTACCATTTAGGAAAGTGTTGGGAAGATCTGCATTGTAAAGTCTGAATATTCCTAAAAAAATGCCATGCTGACCAAAACAAACTACAGTGAGCAGTTACATTACACCATAGTGAATCCGCCTTCCAACCACGTTAGTCTGTTAAACTAAATGTCATTGACATCTTTTGTCAGCTGGACTTGGCACCTAATCTTCTTACCTCTAATCTTCTGGATTAGAGGTACGTAGAACAAGTCCCTCCCCACCCTTCGATAGTTCAGTTGGTAGAGCAGAGGACTGTAGGTTAGTCAGCTGGGATCCTTAGGTCGCTGGTTCAACTCCGGCTCGAAGGAGAACATTTTGGCGGAACAGTCCAGGTACTGCTCTAACGCCATGGCTACTTGTCCCTATACTAACATCTCCCGCTGCAAGGACATTTTTTCAAAGCTCTGCAACATGTTGCCTTTACTCACCAAAGCTCCTGCTCCAATTTACAGGACTGCTTTTGACCATGGATTAAAACAGGGTTCTCAAGCTTGCGGCCTGCGAGACAATATTTTGTGGCCCTCAGGACGATATGAAAGTTTAATCTTTAGTGCGGCCAGCGAGTTCTATACGAATGGCACTTTCCCGCGTTGTGTGCAGAAGGTTCCTTTTTTTGTGCAAGCTGGAGCTGAACGAACCTACCAATCACACTGGACTATATGGCTCCCGAGGGCGGGCCATCAGCCGGGGTTGATGCAAGCAGAGAAACATTGCACAACTATGGAGGCGCTCGTGTAACATCACATAGCCGTCATAGAATTCCTACTTGTTACTGTGTTTGAAATGAGAATGTTTGACTTCGAGCTGGACGAAGTCAATGTTACCGCCGTTAAGGACCAACACCGACGTTCCATTGACGATGTCACTAATGGGTGTGGACCTTCAATGGGGCCATTCAGCCAGCTCCCGCCCGCCGTCCCGCTTCGGAGTCAGGCTGGAGCCTCATCAAAGGCTTACCTGCCTCGGTTACATAAGCAACAGAACATCGGTGTTGGGTAGGACGTACAGCTGAATCCATGGGGTTATTATAGAAACTAAAAGCCAGTGAATCACGCCTCCATGGCTGCATCCCATTGTTTTATATAATAAATAATTAATGTTGTCCCAGCTGATAATGAACAGCCCGGTCGCTGTCGAGAAAATTGACCCCCGGCTCCCCTGAGCCTGTGCCTTTTTGGGAGCACATATTTGTGCAAAAAGTTTTTCTATAACTTCAAAAAGTCCAAGTACAGGTCGAGACTTACTGACGATCTTCTTCAAGCCATAGTGAGGGTGTCAACTGCTTCCTCGCTCAAGCCAAATGTGGCTCAGCTATGTGAGAGGAAGCGCTGCCAGGTCTCTGGCAGCAGGAAGCAGGCAAGAGAAGCCATGTTTAGAAAAACCGTTCATGTTCAAAAGAACCCATTATAGTTAAAGAACTGTTAGTAGTGATGTTTGAGAAGATTAGATTTTTTGAACAAAGCTTTTTCAGTGGAATACCTGATGCAGCCCAGCCACACCCAGACTCTGCGTCCTGCAGCCCTCAGGTAATTTGAGTTTGAGACCCCTGGAATCAACAGACGGTGGCCTAGTCACCTTCGCGTGAGCTTCCAGGAGTGTTGTTGTGGCCGAGTGGTTAAGGCGATGGACTAGAAATCCATTGGGGTCTCCCCGCGCAGGTTCGAATCCTGCCAACAACGTGAAGTTCCCCTGATGTTGTTTTACCTTGGATAAGGTTCTTGATTGACCATTGCATAATTAGTGTTGTGTTCCTAGCTTGTTTTTCAGTACCAATTGGGAAAGTGTTGGGAACATCTGCTGAGGCATTGTACTGTATATTAATGAATATGCTGCTGCACATTGTAAAGGCTGAATAGTCCTAAACAAATACCATGCTGACCAAAACAAACTACAGTGAGCAATTACATTGCAACATAGTGGATCCGCCTTCCAACCACATTAGCCTTTTAAACTAAATGTCATTAAAATCTTTTGTCAGCTGGACTTGGCACCTAATCCAGGGATGGTGTAATTTGTTAGTGTTTTGGGGTTTTGTATATAGACAGGTTTTAAATTGTCAACTGCTTCCTCGCTCAAGCCAAATGTGGCTCAGCTATGTGAGAGGAAGCGCTGCCAGGTCTCTGGCAGCAGGAAGCAGGCAAGAGAAGCCATGTTTAGAAAAACCGTTCATGTTCAAAAGAACCCATTATAGTTAAAGAACTGTTAGTAGTGATGTTTGAGAAGATTAGATTTTTTGAACAAAGCTTTTTCAGTGGAATACCTGATGCAGCCCAGCCACACCCAGACTCTGCGTCCTGCAGCCCTCAGGTAATTTGAGTTTGAGACCCCTGGAATCAACAGACGGTGGCCTAGCCACCTTCGCGTGAGCCTCCAGGAGTGTTGTTGTGGCCGTGTGGTTAATGCGATGGACTAGAAATCCACTGGGGTCTCCCCGCGCAGGTTCGAATCCTGCCAACAACGTGAAGTTCCCCTGATGTTGTTTTACCTTGGATAAGGTTCTTGATTGACCATTGCATAATTAGTGTTGTGTTCCTAGCTTGTTTTTCAGTACCAATTGGGAAAGTGTTGGGAACATCTGCTGAGGCATTGTACTGTATATTAATGAATCTGCTGCTGCACATTGTAAAGGCTGAATAGTCCTAAACAAATACCATGCTGACCAAAACAAACTACAGTTAGCAACTACATTGCAACATAGTGGATCCGCCTTCCAACCACATTAGCCTGTTAAACTAAATGTCATTAACATCTTTTGTAAGCTGGACTTGGCACCTAATCCAGGGATGGTGTAATTTGTTAGTGTTTTGGGGTTTTGTATATAGACAGGTTTTAAATTGTCAACTGCTTCCTCGCTCAAGCCAAATGTGGCTCAGCTATGTGAGAGGAAGCGCTGCCAGGTCTCTGGCAGCAGGAAGCAGGCAAGAGAAGCCATGTTTAGAAAAACCGTTCATGTTCAAAAGAACCCATTATAGTTAAAGAACTGTTAGTAGTGATGTTTGAGAAGATTAGATTTTTTGAACAAAGCTTTTTCAGTGGAATACCTGATGCAGCCCAGCCACACCCAGACTCTGCGTCCTGCAGCCCTCAGGTAATTAATGCGATGGACTAGAAATCCACTGGGGTCTCCCCGCGCAGGTTCGAATCCTGCCAACAACGTGAAGTTCCCCTGATGTTGTTTTACCTTGGATAAGGTTCTTGATTGACCATTGCATAATTAGTGTTGTGTTCCTAGCTTGTTTTTCAGTACCAATTGGGAAAGTGTTGGGAACATCTGCTGAGGCATTGTACTGTATATTAATGAATCTGCTGCTGCACATTGTAAAGGCTGAATAGTCCTAAACAAATACCATGCTGACCAAAACAAACTACAGTTAGCAACTACATTGCAACATAGTGGATCCGCCTTCCAACCACATTAGCCTGTTAAACTAAATGTCATTAACATCTTTTGTAAGCTGGACTTGGCACCTAATCCAGGGATGGTGTAATTTGTTAGTGTTTTGGGGTTTTGTATATAGACAGGTTTTAAATTGTTATTGTATATAGTTTTTAGTTGTTGTGTTTGCACTCTCTCTTTAAAAAAATGTGGGGAAAAAAACACAACTCTTGTGGTGTAATAGCAACACATCCATCCTTTGGGTGGAAGACTCCAGGTGCAAATCCTGGCAAGAGTGTGTTAGGTGCACAATCAGTATTTCATTTGCTGGGTTTCATATACCAGTTTTCATTAAGAGATTTTTAATAGAATCTGTCACCCTACTATGTGTTTATATTGAGGTAATAATGGGTGGTTGAGGTGTTTATATTAAGATGTGATTCTAATGATTTGCCCTAATTCATGTTTAAAATGAATTTGAACCATATCTCAATGTATGCTGAAGTATTGACATTTTCTGTGTTACTGTTACTGTGTATTATGGATTTTATATTGAATTTTTCTCTTTTTCTTTCTGTTTCTCTTCCCCCCTTCCTCTCAATCACACTGGACTATATGGCTCCCGAGGGCGGGCCATCAGCCGGGGGTGATGCAAGCAGAGAAACATTGCACAACTATGGAGGCGCTCGTGTAACATCACATAGCCGTCATAGAATTCCTACTTGTTACTGTGTTTGAAATGAGAATGTTTGACTTCGAGCTGGACGAAGTCAATGTTACCGCCGTTAAGGACCAACACCGACGTTCCGTTGACGATGTCACTAATGGGTGTGGACCTTCAATGGGGCCATTCAGCCAGCTCCCGCCCGCCGTCCCGCTTCGGAGTCAGGCTGGAGCCTCATCAAAGGCTTACCTGCCTCGGTTACATAAGCAACAGAACATCGGTGTTGGGTAGGACGTACAGCTGAATCCATGGGGTTATTATAGAAACTAAAAGCCAGTGAATAACGCCTCCATGGCTGCATCCCATTGTTTTATATAATAAATAATTAATGTTGTCCCAGCTGATAATGAACAGCCCGGTCGCTGTCGAGAAAATTGACCCCCGGCTCCCCTGAGCCTGTGCCTTTTTGGGAGCACATATTTGTGCAAAAAGTTTTTCTATAACTTCAAAAAGTCCAAGTACAGGTCGGGACTTACTGACGATCTTCTTCAAGCCATAGTGAGGGTGTCAACTGCTTCCTCGCTCAAGCCAAATGTGGCTCAGCTATGTGAGAGGAAGCGCTGCCAGGTCTCTGGCAGCAGGAAGCAGGCAAGAGAAGCCATGTTTAGAAAAACCGTTCATGTTCAAAAGAACCCATTATAGTTAAAGAACTGTTAGTAGTGATGTTTGAGAAGATTAGATTTTTTGAACAAAGCTTTTTCAGTGGAATACCTGATGCAGCCCAGCCACACCCAGACTCTGCGTCCTGCAGCCCTCAGGTAATTTGAGTTTGAGACCCCTGGAATCAACAGACGGTGGCCTAGCCACCTTCGCGTGAGCCTCCGGGAGTGTTGTTGTGGCCGAGTGGTTAAGGCGATGGACTAGAAATCCATTGGGGTCTCCCCGCGCAGGTTCGAATCCTGCCAACAACGTGAAGTTCCCCTGATGTTGTTTTACCTTGGATAAGGTTCTTGATTGACCATTGCATAATTAGTGTTGTGTTCCTAGCTTGTTTTTCAGTACCAATTGGGAAAGTGTTGGGAACATCTGCTGAGGCATTGTACTGTATATTAATGAATATGCTGCTGCACATTGTAAAGGCTGAATAGTCCTAAACAAATACCATGCTGACCAAAACGAACTACAGTGAGCAATTACATTGCAACATAGTGGATCCGCCTTCCAACCACATTAGCCTTTTAAACTAAATGTCATTAAAATCTTTTGTCAGCTGGACTTGGCACCTAATCCAGGGATGGTGTAATTTGTTAGTGTTTTGGGGTTTTGTATATAGACAGGTTTTAAATTGTTATTGTATATAGTTTTTAGTTGTTGTGTTTGCACTCTCTCTTTAAAAAAATGTGGGGAAAAAAACACAACTCTTGTGGTGTAATAGCAACACATCCATCCTTTGGGTGGAAGACTCCAGGTGCAAATCCTGGCAAGAGTGTGTTAGGTGCACAATCAGTATTTCATTTGCTGGGTTTCATATACCAGTTTTCATTAAGAGATTTTTAATAGAATCTGTCACCCTACTATGTGTTTATATTGAGGTAATAATGGGTGGTTGAGGTGTTTATATTAAGATGTGATTCTAATGATTTGCCCTAATTCATGTTTAAAATGAATTTGAACCATATCTCAATGTATGCTGAAGTATTGACACTTTCTGTGTTACTGTTACTGTGTATTATGGATTTTATATTGAATTTTTCTCCTTTTCTTTCTGTTTCTCTTCCCCCCTTCCTCTCTTCTTTTTTCTTCCCCCCCCTTAAAATTCCCTTTTCAACCAGTGTCCCTAGCTAGTTTTTCAGTACCATTTAGGAAAGTGTTGGGAAGATCTGCATTGTAAAGTCTGAATATTCCTAAAAAAATGCCATGCTGACCAAAACAAACTACAGTGAGCAGTTACATTACACCATAGTGAATCCGCCTTCCAACCACGTTAGTCTGTTAAACTAAATGTCATTGACATCTTTTGTCAGCTGGACTTGGCACCTAATCTTCTTACCTCTAATCTTCTGGATTAGAGGTACGTAGAACAAGTCCCTCCCCACCCTTCGATAGTTCAGTTGGTAGAGCAGAGGACTGTAGGTTAGTCAGCTGGGATCCTTAGGTCGCTGGTTCAACTCCGGCTCGAAGGAGAACATTTTGGCGGAACAGTCCAGGTACTGCTCTAACGCCATGGCTACTTGTCCCTATACTAACATCTCCCGCTGCAAGGACATTTTTTCAAAGCTCTGCAACATGTTGCCTTTACTCACCAAAGCTCCTGCTCCAATTTACAGGACTGCTTTTGACCATGGATTAAAACAGGGTTCTCAAGCTTGCGGCCTGCGAGACAATATTTTGTGGCCCTCAGGACGATATGAAAGTTTAATCTTTAGTGCGGCCAGCGAGTTCTATACGAATGGCACTTTCCCGCGTTGTGTGCAGAAGGTTCCTTTTTTTGTGCAAGCTGGAGCTGAACGAACCTACCAATCACACTGGACTATATGGCTCCCGAGGGCGGGCCATCAGCCGGGGTTGATGCAAGCAGAGAAACATTGCACAACTATGGAGGCGCTCGTGTAACATCACATAGCCGTCATAGAATTCCTACTTGTTACTGTGTTTGAAATGAGAATGTTTGACTTCGAGCTGGACGAAGTCAATGTTACCGCCGTTAAGGACCAACACCGACGTTCCGTTGACGATGTCACTAATGGGTGTGGACCTTCAATGGGGCCATTCAGCCAGCTCCCGCCCGCCGTCCCGCTTCGGAGTCAGGCTGGAGCCTCATCAAAGGCTTACCTGCCTCGGTTACATAAGCAACAGAACATCGGTGTTGGGTAGGACGTACAGCTGAATCCATGGGGTTATTATAGAAACTAAAAGCCAGTGAATCACGCCTCCATGGCTGCATCCCATTGTTTTATATAATAAATAATTAATGTTGTCCCAGCTGATAATGAACAGCCCGGTCGCTGTCGAGAAAATTGACCCCCGGCTCCCCTGAGCCTGTGCCTTTTTGGGAGCACATATTTGTGCAAAAAGTTTTTCTATAACTTCAAAAAGTCCAAGTACAGGTCGAGACTTACTGACGATCTTCTTCAAGCCATAGTGAGGGTGTCAACTGCTTCCTCGCTCAAGCCAAATGTGGCTCAGCTATGTGAGAGGAAGCGCTGCCAGGTCTCTGGCAGCAGGAAGCAGGCAAGAGAAGCCATGTTTAGAAAAACCGTTCATGTTCAAAAGAACCCATTATAGTTAAAGAACTGTTAGTAGTGATGTTTGAGAAGATTAGATTTTTTGAACAAAGCTTTTTCAGTGGAATACCTGATGCAGCCCAGCCACACCCAGACTCTGCGTCCTGCAGCCCTCAGGTAATTTGAGTTTGAGACCCCTGGAATCAACAGACGGTGGCCTAGTCACCTTCGCGTGAGCTTCCAGGAGTGTTGTTGTGGCCGAGTGGTTAAGGCGATGGACTAGAAATCCATTGGGGTCTCCCCGCGCAGGTTCGAATCCTGCCAACAACGTGAAGTTCCCCTGATGTTGTTTTACCTTGGATAAGGTTCTTGATTGACCATTGCATAATTAGTGTTGTGTTCCTAGCTTGTTTTTCAGTACCAATTGGGAAAGTGTTGGGAACATCTGCTGAGGCATTGTACTGTATATTAATGAATATGCTGCTGCACATTGTAAAGGCTGAATAGTCCTAAACAAATACCATGCTGACCAAAACAAACTACAGTGAGCAATTACATTGCAACATAGTGGATCCGCCTTCCAACCACATTAGCCTTTTAAACTAAATGTCATTAAAATCTTTTGTCAGCTGGACTTGGCACCTAATCCAGGGATGGTGTAATTTGTTAGTGTTTTGGGGTTTTGTATATAGACAGGTTTTAAATTGTCAACTGCTTCCTCGCTCAAGCCAAATGTGGCTCAGCTATGTGAGAGGAAGCGCTGCCAGGTCTCTGGCAGCAGGAAGCAGGCAAGAGAAGCCATGTTTAGAAAAACCGTTCATGTTCAAAAGAACCCATTATAGTTAAAGAACTGTTAGTAGTGATGTTTGAGAAGATTAGATTTTTTGAACAAAGCTTTTTCAGTGGAATACCTGATGCAGCCCAGCCACACCCAGACTCTGCGTCCTGCAGCCCTCAGGTAATTAATGCGATGGACTAGAAATCCACTGGGGTCTCCCCGCGCAGGTTCGAATCCTGCCAACAACGTGAAGTTCCCCTGATGTTGTTTTACCTTGGATAAGGTTCTTGATTGACCATTGCATAATTAGTGTTGTGTTCCTAGCTTGTTTTTCAGTACCAATTGGGAAAGTGTTGGGAACATCTGCTGAGGCATTGTACTGTATATTAATGAATCTGCTGCTGCACATTGTAAAGGCTGAATAGTCCTAAACAAATACCATGCTGACCAAAACAAACTACAGTTAGCAACTACATTGCAACATAGTGGATCCGCCTTCCAACCACATTAGCCTGTTAAACTAAATGTCATTAACATCTTTTGTAAGCTGGACTTGGCACCTAATCCAGGGATGGTGTAATTTGTTAGTGTTTTGGGGTTTTGTATATAGACAGGTTTTAAATTGTTATTGTATATAGTTTTTAGTTGTTGTGTTTGCACTCTCTCTTTAAAAAAATGTGGGGAAAAAAACACAACTCTTGTGGTGTAATAGCAACACATCCATCCTTTGGGTGGAAGACTCCAGGTGCAAATCCTGGCAAGAGTGTGTTAGGTGCACAATCAGTATTTCATTTGCTGGGTTTCATATACCAGTTTTCATTAAGAGATTTTTAATAGAATCTGTCACCCTACTATGTGTTTATATTGAGGTAATAATGGGTGGTTGAGGTGTTTATATTAAGATGTGATTCTAATGATTTGCCCTAATTCATGTTTAAAATGAATTTGAACCATATCTCAATGTATGCTGAAGTATTGACATTTTCTGTGTTACTGTTACTGTGTATTATGGATTTTATATTGAATTTTTCTCTTTTTCTTTCTGTTTCTCTTCCCCCCTTCCTCTCAATCACACTGGACTATATGGCTCCCGAGGGCGGGCCATCAGCCGGGGGTGATGCAAGCAGAGAAACATTGCACAACTATGGAGGCGCTCGTGTAACATCACATAGCCGTCATAGAATTCCTACTTGTTACTGTGTTTGAAATGAGAATGTTTGACTTCGAGCTGGACGAAGTCAATGTTACCGCCGTTAAGGACCAACACCGACGTTCCGTTGACGATGTCACTAATGGGTGTGGACCTTCAATGGGGCCATTCAGCCAGCTCCCGCCCGCCGTCCCGCTTCGGAGTCAGGCTGGAGCCTCATCAAAGGCTTACCTGCCTCGGTTACATAAGCAACAGAACATCGGTGTTGGGTAGGACGTACAGCTGAATCCATGGGGTTATTATAGAAACTAAAAGCCAGTGAATAACGCCTCCATGGCTGCATCCCATTGTTTTATATAATAAATAATTAATGTTGTCCCAGCTGATAATGAACAGCCCGGTCGCTGTCGAGAAAATTGACCCCCGGCTCCCCTGAGCCTGTGCCTTTTTGGGAGCACATATTTGTGCAAAAAGTTTTTCTATAACTTCAAAAAGTCCAAGTACAGGTCGAGACTTACTGACGATCTTCTTCAAGCCATAGTGAGGGTGTCAACTGCTTCCTCGCTCAAGCCAAATGTGGCTCAGCTATGTGAGAGGAAGCGCTGCCAGATCTCTGGCAGCAGGAAGCAGGCAAGAGAAGCCATGTTTAGAAAAACCGTTAATGTTCAAAAGAACCCATTATAGTTAAAGAACTGTTAGTAGTGATGTTTGAGAAGATTAGATTTTTTGAACAAAGCTTTTTCAGTGGAATACCTGATGCAGCCCAGCCACACCCAGACTCTGCGTCCTGCAGCCCTCAGGTAATTTGAGTTTGAGACCCCTGGAATCAACAGACGGTGGCCTAGCCACCTTCGCGTGAGCCTCCGGGAGTGTTGTTGTGGCCGAGTGGTTAAGGCGATGGACTAGAAATCCATTGGGGTCTCCCCGCGCAGGTTCGAATCCTGCCAACAATGTGAAGTTCCCCTGATGTTGTTTTACCTTGGATAAGGTTCTTGATTGACCATTGCATAATTAGTGTTGTGTTCCTAGCTTGTTTTTCAGTACCAATTGGGAAAGTGTTGGGAACATCTGCTGAGGCATTGTACTGTATATTAATGAATCTGCTGCTGCACATTGTAAAGGCTGAATAGTCCTAAACAAATACCATGCTGACCAAAACAAACTACAGTGAGCAACTACATTGCAACATAGTGGATCCGCCTTCCAACCACATTAGCCTGTTAAACTAAATGTCATTAACATCTTTTGTCAGCTGGACTTGGCACCTAATCCAGGGATGGTGTAATTTGTTAGTGTTTTGGGGTTTTGTATATAGACAGGTTTTAAATTGTTATTGTATATAGTTTTTAGTTGTTGTGTTTGCACTCTCTCTTTAAAAAAATGTGGGGAAAAAAACACAACTCTTGTGGTGTAATAGCAACACATCCATCCTTTGGGTGGAAGACTCCAGGTGCAAATCCTGGCAAGAGTGTGTTAGGTGCACAATCAGTATTTCATTTGCTGGGTTTCATATACCAGTTTTCATTAAGAGATTTTTAATAGAATCTGTCACCCTACTATGTGTTTATATTGAGGTAATAATGGGTGGTTGAGGTGTTTATATTAAGATGTGATTCTAATGATTTGCCCTAATTCATGTTTAAAATGAATTTGAACCATATCTCAATGTATGCTGAAGTATTGACATTTTCTGTGTTACTGTTACTGTGTATTATGGATTTTATATTGAATTTTTCTCCTTTTCTTTCTGTTTCTCTTCCCCCCTTCCTCTCTTCTTTTTTCTTCCCCCCCCCTTAAAATTCCCTTTTCAACCAGTGTCCCTAGCTAGTTTTTCAGTACCATTTATGAAAGTGTTGGGAACATCTGCATTGTAAAGTCTGAATAGTCCTAAAAAAATGCCATGCTGACCAAAACAAACTACAGTGAGCAATTACATTACACCATAGTGGATCCGCATTCCAACCACGTTAGTCTGTTAAACTAAATGTCATTGACATCTTTTGTCAGCTGGACTTGGCACCTAATCCAGAGACAAGCATAAGCCGGTGTAACTAAAAGATGGTTACGTACGTACATGGATTTTTACCATCTTCTGCATTAGAAGTACGTAGAACAAGTCCCTCCCCACCCTTCGATAGCTCAGTTGGTAGAGCGGAGGACTGTAGGTTAATCAGCTGGGATCCTTAGGTCGCTGGTTCAACTCCGGCTCGAAGGAGAACATTTTGGCGGAACAGTCCAGGTACTGCTCTAACGCCATGGCTATTTGTCCCTATACTAACATCTCCCGCTGCAAGGACATTTTTTCAAAGCTCTGCAACATGTTGCCTTTACTCACCAAAGCTCCTGCTCCAATTTACAGGACTGCTTTTGACCATGGATTAAAACAGGGTTCTCAAGCTTGCGGCCTGCGAGACAATATTTTGTGGCCCTCAGGACGATATGAAAGTTTAATCTTTAGTGCGGCCAGCGAGTTCTATACGAATGGCACTTTCCCGCGTTGTGTGCAGAAGGTTCCTTTTTTTGTGCAAGCTGGAGCTGAACGAACCTACCAATCACACTGGACTATATGGCTCCCGAGGGCGGGCCATCAGCCGGGGTTGATGCAAGCAGAGAAACATTGCACAACTATGGAGGCGCTCGTGTAACATCACATAGCCGTCATAGAATTCCTACTTGTTACTGTGTTTGAAATGAGAATGTTTGACTTCGAGCTGGACGAAGTCAATGTTACCGCCGTTAAGGACCAACACCGACGTTCCGTTGACGATGTCACTAATGGGTGTGGACCTTCAATGGGGCCATTCAGCCAGCTCCCGCCCGCCGTCCCGCTTCGGAGTCAGGCTGGAGCCTCATCAAAGGCTTACCTGCCTCGGTTACATAAGCAACAGAACATCGGTGTTGGGTAGGACGTACAGCTGAATCCATGGGGTTATTATAGAAACTAAAAGCCAGTGAATCACGCCTCCATGGCTGCATCCCATTGTTTTATATAATAAATAATTAATGTTGTCCCAGCTGATAATGAACAGCCCGGTCGCTGTCGAGAAAATTGACCCCCGGCTCCCCTGAGCCTGTGCCTTTTTGGGAGCACATATTTGTGCAAAAAGTTTTTCTATAACTTCAAAAAGTCCAAGTACAGGTCGAGACTTACTGACGATCTTCTTCAAGCCATAGTGAGGGTGTCAACTGCTTCCTCGCTCAAGCCAAATGTGGCTCAGCTATGTGAGAGGAAGCGCTGCCAGGTCTCTGGCAGCAGGAAGCAGGCAAGAGAAGCCATGTTTAGAAAAACCGTTCATGTTCAAAAGAACCCATTATAGTTAAAGAACTGTTAGTAGTGATGTTTGAGAAGATTAGATTTTTTGAACAAAGCTTTTTCAGTGGAATACCTGATGCAGCCCAGCCACACCCAGACTCTGCGTCCTGCAGCCCTCAGGTAATTTGAGTTTGAGACCCCTGGAATCAACAGACGGTGGCCTAGTCACCTTCGCGTGAGCCTCCAGGAGTGTTGTTGTGGCCGAGTGGTTAAGGCGATGGACTAGAAATCCATTGGGGTCTCCCCGCGCAGGTTCGAATCCTGCCAACAACGTGAAGTTCCCCTGATGTTGTTTTACCTTGGATAAGGTTCTTGATTGACCATTGCATAATTAGTGTTGTGTTCCTAGCTTGTTTTTCAGTACCAATTGGGAAAGTGTTGGGAACATCTGCTGAGGCATTGTACTGTATATTAATGAATCTGCTGCTGCACATTGTAAAGGCTGAATAGTCCTAAACAAATACCATGCTGACCAAAACAAACTACAGTGAGCAATTACATTGCAACATAGTGGATCCGCCTTCCAACCACATTAGCCTTTTAAACTAAATGTCATTAAAATCTTTTGTCAGCTGGACTTGGCACCTAATCCAGGGATGGTGTAATTTGTTAGTGTTTTGGGGTTTTGTATATAGACAGGTTTTAAATTGTTATTGTATATAGTTTTTAGTTGTTGTGTTTGCACTCTCTCTTTAAAAAAATGTGGGGAAAAAAACACAACTCTTGTGGTGTAATAGCAACACATCCATCCTTTGGGTGGAAGACTCCAGGTGCAAATCCTGGCAAGAGTGTGTTAGGTGCACAATCAGTATTTCATTTGCTGGGTTTCATATACCAGTTTTCATTAAGAGATTTTTAATAGAATCTGTCACCCTACTATGTGTTTATATTGAGGTAATAATGGGTGGTTGAGGTGTTTATATTAAGATGTGATTCTAATGATTTGCCCTAATTCATGTTTAAAATGAATTTGAACCATATCTCAATGTATGCTGAAGTATTGACACTTTCTGTGTTACTGTTACTGTGTATTATGGATTTTATATTGAATTTTTCTCCTTTTCTTTCTGTTTCTCTTCCCCCCTTCCTCTCTTCTTTTTTCTTCCCCCCCCCTTAAAATTCCCTTTTCAACCAGTGTCCCTAGCTAGTTTTTCAGTACCATTTAGGAAAGCGTTGGGAAGATCTGCATTGTAAAGTCTGAATATTCCTAAAAAAATGCCATGCTGACCAAAACAAACTACAGTGAGCAGTTACATTACACCATAGTGAATCCGCCTTCCAACCACGTTAGTCTGTTAAACTAAATGTCATTGACATCTTTTGTCAGCTGGACTTGGCACCTAATCTTCTTACCTCTAATCTTCTGGATTAGAGGTACGTAGAACAAGTCCCTCCCCACCCTTCGATAGCTCAGTTGGTAGAGCGGAGGACTGTAGGTTAGTCAGCTGGGATCCTTAGGTCGCTGGTTCAACTCCGGCTCGAAGGAGAACATTTTGGCGGAACAGTCCAGGTACTGCTCTAACGCCATGGCTACTTGTCCCTATACTAACATCTCCCGCTGCAAGGACATTTTTTCAAAGCTCTGCAACATGTTGCCTTTACTCACCAAAGCTCCTGCTCCAATTTACAGGACTGCTTTTGACCATGGATTAAAACAGGGTTCTCAAGCTTGCGGCCTGCGAGACAATATTTTGTGGCCCTCAGGACGATATGAAAGTTTAATCTTTAGTGCGGCCAGCGAGTTCTATACGAATGGCACTTTCCCGCGTTGTGTGCAGAAGGTTCCTTTTTTTGTGCAAGCTGGAGCTGAACGAACCTACCAATCACACTGGACTATATGGCTCCCGAGGGCGGGCCATCAGCCGGGGTTGATGCAAGCAGAGAAACATTGCACAACTATGGAGGCGCTCGTGTAACATCACATAGCCGTCATAGAATTCCTACTTGTTACTGTGTTTGAAATGAGAATGTTTGACTTCGAGCTGGACGAAGTCAATGTTACCGCCGTTAAGGACCAACACCGACGTTCCGTTGACGATGTCACTAATGGGTGTGGACCTTCAATGGGGCCATTCAGCCAGCTCCCGCCCGCCGTCCCGCTTCGGAGTCAGGCTGGAGCCTCATCAAAGGCTTACCTGCCTCGGTTACATAAGCAACAGAACATCGGTGTTGGGTAGGACGTACAGCTGAATCCATGGGGTTATTATAGAAACTAAAAGCCAGTGAATCACGCCTCCATGGCTGCATCCCATTGTTTTATATAATAAATAATTAATGTTGTCCCAGCTGATAATGAACAGCCCGGTCGCTGTCGAGAAAATTGACCCCCGGCTCCCCTGAGCCTGTGCCTTTTTGGGAGCACATATTTGTGCAAAAAGTTTTTCTATAACTTCAAAAAGTCCAAGTACAGGTCGAGACTTACTGACGATCTTCTTCAAGCCATAGTGAGGGTGTCAACTGCTTCCTCGCTCAAGCCAAATGTGGCTCAGCTATGTGAGAGGAAGCGCTGCCAGGTCTCTGGCAGCAGGAAGCAGGCAAGAGAAGCCATGTTTAGAAAAACCGTTCATGTTCAAAAGAACCCATTATAGTTAAAGAACTGTTAGTAGTGATGTTTGAGAAGATTAGATTTTTTGAACAAAGCTTTTTCAGTGGAATACCTGATGCAGCCCAGCCACACCCAGACTCTGCGTCCTGCAGCCCTCAGGTAATTTGAGTTTGAGACCCCTGGAATCAACAGACGGTGGCCTAGCCACCTTCGCGTGAGCCTCCAGGAGTGTTGTTGTGGCCGAGTGGTTAATGCGATGGACTAGAAATCCACTGGGGTCTCCCCGCGCAGGTTCGAATCCTGCCAACAACGTGAAGTTCCCCTGATGTTGTTTTACCTTGGATAAGGTTCTTGATTGACCATTGCATAATTAGTGTTGTGTTCCTAGCTTGTTTTTCAGTACGAATTGGGAAAGTGTTGGGAACATCTGCTGAGGCATTGTACTGTATATTAATGAATCTGCTGCTGCACATTGTAAAGGCTGAATAGTCCTAAACAAATACCATGCTGACCAAAACAAACTACAGTTACCAACTACATTGCAACATAGTGGATCCGCCTTCCAACCACATTAGCCTGTTAAACTAAATGTCATTAACATCTTTTGTAAGCTGGACTTGGCACCTAATCCAGGGATGGTGTAATTTGTTAGTGTTTTGGGGTTTTGTATATAGACAGGTTTTAAATTGTTATTGTATATAGTTTTTAGTTGTTGTGTTTGCACTCTCTCTTTAAAAAAATGTGGGGAAAAAAACACAACTCTTGTGGTGTAATAGCAACACATCCATCCTTTGGGTGGAAGACTCCAGGTGCAAATCCTGGCAAGAGTGTGTTAGGTGCACAATCAGTATTTCATTTGCTGGGTTTCATATACCAGTTTTCATTAAGAGATTTTTAATAGAATCTGTCACCCTACTATGTGTTTATATTGAGGTAATAATGGGTGGTTGAGGTGTTTATATTAAGATGTGATTCTAATGATTTGCCCTAATTCATGTTTAAAATGAATTTGAACCATATCTCAATGTATGCTGAAGTATTGACATTTTCTGTGTTACTGTTACTGTGTATTATGGATTTTATATTGAATTTTTCTCTTTTTCTTTCTGTTTCTCTTCCCCCCTTCCTCTCAATCACACTGGACTATATGGCTCCCGAGGGCGGGCCATCAGCCGGGGGTGATGCAAGCAGAGAAACATTGCACAACTATGGAGGCGCTCGTGTAACATCACATAGCCGTCATAGAATTCCTACTTGTTACTGTGTTTGAAATGAGAATGTTTGACTTCGAGCTGGACGAAGTCAATGTTACCGCCGTTAAGGACCAACACCGACGTTCCGTTGACGATGTCACTAATGGGTGTGGACCTTCAATGGGGCCATTCAGCCAGCTCCCGCCCGCCGTCCCGCTTCGGAGTCAGGCTGGAGCCTCATCAAAGGCTTACCTGCCTCGGTTACATAAGCAACAGAACATCGGTGTTGGGTAGGACGTACAGCTGAATCCATGGGGTTATTATAGAAACTAAAAGCCAGTGAATAACGCCTCCATGGCTGCATCCCATTGTTTTATATAATAAATAATTAATGTTGTCCCAGCTGATAATGAACAGCCCGGTCGCAGTCGATAAAATTGACCCCCGGCTCCCCTGAGCCTGTGCCTTTTTGGGAGCACATATTTGTGCAAAAAGTTTTTCTATAACTTCAAAAAGTCCAAGTACAGGTCGAGACTTACTGACGATCTTCTTCAAGCCATAGTGAGGGTGTCAACTGCTTCCTCGCTCAAGCCAAATGTGGCTCAGCTATGTGAGAGGAAGCGCTGCCAGGTCTCTGGCAGAAGGAAGCAGGCAAGAGAAGCCATGTTTAGAAAAACCGTTCATGTTCAAAAGAACCCATTATAGTTAAAGAACTGTTAGTAGTGATGTTTGAGAAGATTAGATTTTTTGAACAAAGCTTTTTCAGTGGAATACCTGATGCAGCCCAGCCACACCCAGACTCTGCGTCCTGCAGCCCTCAGGTAATTTGAGTTTGAGACCCCTGGAATCAACAGACGGTGGCCTAGCCACCTTCGCGTGAGCCTCCAGGAGTGTTGTTGTGGCCGAGTGGTTAAGGCGATGGACTAGAAATCCATTGGGGTCTCCCCGCGCAGGTTCGAATCCTGCCAACAATGTGAAGTTCCCCTGATGTTGTTTTACCTTGGATAAGGTTCTTGATTGACCATTGCATAATTAGTGTTGTGTTCCTAGCTTGTTTTTCAGTACCAATTGGGAAAGTGTTGGGAACATCTGCTGAGGCATTGTACTGTATATTAATGAATCTGCTGCTGCACATTGTAAAGGCTGAATAGTCCTAAACAAATACCATGCTGACCAAAACAAACTACAGTGAGCAACTACATTGCAACATAGTCTTGGTTCTTGATTGACCATTGCATAATTAGTGTTGTGTTCCTAGCTTGTTTTTCAGTACCAATTGGGAAAGTGTTGGGAACATCTGCTGAGGCATTGTACTGTATATTAATGAATCTGCTGCTGCACATTGTAAAGGCTGAATAGTCCTAAACAAATACCATGCTGACCAAAACAAACTACAGTGAGCAACTACATTGCAACATAGTGGATCCGCCTTCCAACCACATTAGCCTGTTAAACTAAATGTCATTAACATCTTTTGTCAGCTGGACTTGGCACCTAATCCAGGGATGGTGTAATTTGTTAGTGTTTTGGGGTTTTGTATATAGACAGGTTTTAAATTGTTATTGTATATAGTTTTTAGTTGTTGTGTTTGCACTCTCTCTTTAAAAAAATGTGGGGAAAAAAACACAACTCTTGTGGTGTAATAGCAACACATCCATCCTTTGGGTGGAAGACTCCAGGTGCAAATCCTGGCAAGAGTGTGTTAGGTGCACAATCAGTATTTCATTTGCTGGGTTTCATATACCAGTTTTCATTAAGAGATTTTTAATAGAATCTGTCACCCTACTATGTGTTTATATTGAGGTAATAATGGGTGGTTGAGGTGTTTATATTAAGATGTGATTCTAATGATTTGCCCTAATTCATGTTTAAAATGAATTTGAACCATATCTCAATGTATGCTGAAGTATTGACATTTTCTGTGTTACTGTTACTGTGTATTATGGATTTTATATTGAATTTTTCTCCTTTTCTTTCTGTTTCTCTTCCCCCCTTCCTCTCTTCTTTTTTCTTCCCCCCCCCTTAAAATTCCCTTTTCAACCAGTGTCCCTAGCTAGTTTTTCAGTACCATTTATGAAAGTGTTGGGAACATCTGCATTGTAAAGTCTGAATAGTCCTAAAAAAATGCCATGCTGACCAAAACAAACTACAGTGAGCAATTACATTACACCATAGTGGATCCGCATTCCAACCACGTTAGTCTGTTAAACTAAATGTCATTGGCATCTTTTGTCAGCTGGACTTGGCACCTAATCCAGAGACAAGCATAAGCCGGTGTAACTAAAAGATGGTTACGTACGTACATGGATTTTTACCATCTTCTGCATTAGAAGTACGTAGAACAAGTCCCTCCCCACCCTTCGATAGCTCAGTTGGTAGAGCGGAGGACTGTAGGTTAGTCAGCTGGGATCCTTAAGTCGCTGGTTCAACTCCGGCTCGAAGGAGAACATTTTGGCGGAACAGTCCAGGTACTGCTCTAACGCCATGGCTATTTGTCCCTATACTAACATCTCCCGCTGCAAGGACATTTTTTCAAAGCTCTGCAACATGTTGCCTTTACTCACCAAAGCTCCTGCTCCAATTTACAGGACTGCTTTTGACCATGGATTAAAACAGGGTTCTCAAGCTTGCGGCCTGCGAGACAATATTTTGTGGCCCTCAGGACGATATGAAAGTTTAATCTTTAGTGCGGCCAGCGAGTTCTATACGAATGGCACTTTCCCGCGTTGTGTGCAGAAGGTTCCTTTTTTTGTGCAAGCTGGAGCTGAACGAACCTACCAATCACACTGGACTATATGGCTCCCGAGGGCGGGCCATCAGCCGGGGTTGATGCAAGCAGAGAAACATTGCACAACTATGGAGGCGCTCGTGTAACATCACATAGCCGTCATAGAATTCCTACTTGTTACTGTGTTTGAAATGAGAATGTTTGACTTCGAGCTGGACGAAGTCAATGTTACCGCCGTTAAGGACCAACACCGACGTTCCGTTGACGATGTCACTAATGGGTGTGGACCTTCAATGGGGCCATTCAGCCAGCTCCCGCCCGCCGTCCCGCTTCGGAGTCAGGCTGGAGCCTCATCAAAGGCTTACCTGCCTCGGTTACATAAGCAACAGAACATCGGTGTTGGGTAGGACGTACAGCTGAATCCATGGGGTTATTATAGAAACTAAAAGCCAGTGAATCACGCCTCCATGGCTGCATCCCATTGTTTTATATAATAAATAATTAATGTTGTCCCAGCTGATAATGAACAGCCCGGTCGCTGTCGAGAAAATTGACCCCCGGCTCCCCTGAGCCTGTGCCTTTTTGGGAGCACATATTTGTGCAAAAAGTTTTTCTATAACTTCAAAAAGTCCAAGTACAGGTCGAGACTTACTGACGATCTTCTTCAAGCCATAGTGAGGGTGTCAACTGCTTCCTCGCTCAAGCCAAATGTGGCTCAGCTATGTGAGAGGAAGCGCTGCCAGGTCTCTGGCAGCAGGAAGCAGGCAAGAGAAGCCATGTTTAGAAAAACCGTTCATGTTCAAAAGAACCCATTATAGTTAAAGAACTGTTAGTAGTGATGTTTGAGAAGATTAGATTTTTTGAACAAAGCTTTTTCAGTGGAATACCTGATGCAGCCCAGCCACACCCAGACTCTGCGTCCTGCAGCCCTCAGGTAATTTGAGTTTGAGACCCCTGGAATCAACAGACGGTGGCCTAGCCACCTTCGCGTGAGCCTCCAGGAGTGTTGTTGTGGCCGAGTGGTTAAGGCGATGGACTAGAAATCCATTGGGGTCTCCCCGCGCAGGTTCGAATCCTGCCAACAATGTGAAGTTCCCCTGATGTTGATTTACCTTGGATAAGGTTCTTGATTGACCATTGCATAATTAGTGTTGTGTTCCTAGCTTGTTTTTCAGTACCAATTGGGAAAGTGTTGGGAACATCTGCTGAGGCATTGTACTGTATATTAATGAATATGCTGCTGCACATTGTAAAGGCTGAATAGTCCTAAACAAATACCATGCTGACCAAAACAAACTACAGTGAGCAATTACATTGCAACATAGTGGATCCGCCTTCCAACCACATTAGCCTTTTAAACTAAATGTCATTAAAATCTTTTGTCAGCTGGACTTGGCACCTAATCCAGGGATGGTGTAATTTGTTAGTGTTTTGGGGTTTTGTATATAGACAGGTTTTAAATTGTTATTGTATATAGTTTTTAGTTGTTGTGTTTGCACTCTCTCTTTAAAAAAATTTGGGGAAAAAAACTCAACTCTTGTGGTGTAATAGCAACACATCCATCCTTTGGGTGGAAGACTCCAGGTGCAAATCCTGGCAAGAGTTTGTTAGGTGCACAATCAGTATTTCATTTGCTGGGTTTCATATACCAGTTTTCATTAAGAGATTATTAATAGAATCTGTCACCCTACTATGTGTTTATATTGAGGTAATAATGGGTGGTTGAGGTGTTTATATTAAGATGTGATTCTAATGATTTGCCCTAATTCATGTTTAAAATGAATTTGAACCATATCTCAATGTATGCTGAAGTATTGACATTTTCTGTGTTACTGTTACTGTGTATTATGGATTTTATATTGAATTTTTCTCCTTTTCTTTCTGTTTCTCTTCCCCCCTTCCTCTCTTCTTTTTTCTTCCCCCCCCCTTAAAATTCCCTTTTCAACCAGTGTCCCTAGCTAGTTTTTCAGTACCATTTATGAAAGTGTTGGGAACATCTGCATTGTAAAGTCTGAATAGTCCTAAAAAAATGCCATGCTGACCAAAACAAACTACAGTGAGCAATTACATTACACCATAGTGGATCCGCATTCCAACCACGTTAGTCTGTTAAACTAAATGTCATTGACATCTTTTGTCAGCTGGACTTGGCACCTAATCTTCTTACCTCTAATCTTCTGGATTAGAGGTACGTAGAACAAGTCCCTCCCCACCCTTCGATAGCTCAGTTGGTAGAGCGGAGGACTGTAGGTTAGTCAGCTGGGATCCTTAGGTCGCTGGTTCAACTCCGGCTCGAAGGAGAACATTTTGGCGGAACAGTCCAGGTACTGCTCTAACGCCATGGCTACTTGTCCCTATACTAACATCTCCCGCTGCAAGGACATTTTTTCAAAGCTCTGCAACATGTTGCCTTTACTCACCAAAGCTCCTGCTCCAATTTACAGGACTGCTTTTGACCATGGATTAAAACAGGGTTCTCAAGCTTGCGGCCTGCGAGACAATATTTTGTGGCCCTCAGGACGATATGAAAGTTTAATCTTTAGTGCGGCCAGCGAGTTCTATACGAATGGCACTTTCCCGCGTTGTGTGCAGAAGGTTCCTTTTTTTGTGCAAGCTGGAGCTGAACGAACCTACCAATCACACTGGACTATATGGCTCCCGAGGGCGGGCCATCAGCCGGGGTTGATGCAAGCAGAGAAACATTGCACAACTATGGAGGCGCTCGTGTAACATCACATAGCCGTCATAGAATTCCTACTTGTTACTGTGTTTGAAATGAGAATGTTTGACTTCGAGCTGGACGAAGTCAATGTTACCGCCGTTAAGGACCAACACCGACGTTCCGTTGACGATGTCACTAATGGGTGTGGACCTTCAATGGGGCCATTCAGCCAGCTCCCGCCCGCCGTCCCGCTTCGGAGTCAGGCTGGAGCCTCATCAAAGGCTTACCTGCCTCGGTTACATAAGCAACAGAACATCGGTGTTGGGTAGGACGTACAGCTGAATCCATGGGGTTATTATAGAAACTAAAAGCCAGTGAATCACGCCTCCATGGCTGCATCCCATTGTTTTATATAATAAATAATTAATGTTGTCCCAGCTGATAATGAACAGCCCGGTCGCTGTCGAGAAAATTGACCCCCGGCTCCCCTGAGCCTGTGCCTTTTTGGGAGCACATATTTGTGCAAAAAGTTTTTCTATAACTTCAAAAAGTCCAAGTACAGGTCGAGACTTACTGACGATCTTCTTCAAGCCATAGTGAGGGTGTCAACTGCTTCCTCGCTCAAGCCAAATGTGGCTCAGCTATGTGAGAGGAAGCGCTGCCAGGTCTCTGGCAGCAGGAAGCAGGCAAGAGAAGCCATGTTTAGAAAAACCGTTCATGTTCAAAAGAACCCATTATAGTTAAAGAACTGTTAGTAGTGATGTTTGAGAAGATTAGATTTTTTGAACAAAGCTTTTTCAGTGGAATACCTGATGCAGCCCAGCCACACCCAGACTCTGCGTCCTGCAGCCCTCAGGTAATTTGAGTTTGAGACCCCTGGAATCAACAGACGGTGGCCTAGCCACCTTCGCGTGAGACTCCAGGAGTGTTGTTGTGGCCGAGTGGTTAAGGCGATGGACTAGAAATCCATTGGGGTCTCCCCGCGCAGGTTCGAATCCTGCCAACAACGTGAAGTTCCCCTGATGTTGATTTACCTTGGATAAGGTTCTTGATTGACCATTGCATAATTAGTGTTGTGTTCCTAGCTTGTTTTTCAGTACCAATTGGGAAAGTGTTGGGAACATCTGCTGAGGCATTGTACTGTATATTAATGAATATGCTGCTGCACATTGTAAAGGCTGAATAGTCCTAAACAAATACCATGCTGACCAAAACAAACTACAGTGAGCAATTACATTGCAACATAGTGGATCCGCCTTCCAACCACATTAGCCTTTTAAACTAAATGTCATTAAAATCTTTTGTCAGCTGGACTTGGCACCTAATCCAGGGATGGTGTAATTTGTTAGTGTTTTGGGGTTTTGTATATAGACAGGTTTTAAATTGTTATTGTATATAGTTTTTAGTTGTTGTGTTTGCACTCTCTCTTTAAAACAATTTGGGGAAAAAAACTCAACTCTTGTGGTGTAATAGCAACACATCCATCCTTTGGGTGGAAGACTCCAGGTGCAAATCCTGGCAAGAGTGTGTTAGGTGCACAATCAGTATTTCATTTGCTGGGTTTCATATACCAGTTTTCATTAAGAGATTTTTAATAGAATCTGTCACCCTACTATGTGTTTATATTGAGGTAATAATGGGTGGTTGAGGTGTTTATATTAAGATGTGATTCTAATGATTTGCCCTAATTCATGTTAAAAATGAATTTGAACCATATCTCAATGTATGCTGAAGTATTGACACTTTCTGTGTTACTGTTACTGTGTATTATGGATTTTATATTGAATTTTTCTCCTTTTCTTTCTGTTTCTCTTCCCCCCTTCCTCTCTTCTTTTTTCTTCCCCCCCCTTAAAATTCCCTTTTCAACCAGTGTCCC
The DNA here is from genome assembly GCF_033026475.1 of Channa argus. NCBI lineage: Eukaryota > Metazoa > Chordata > Actinopteri > Anabantiformes > Channidae > Channa > Channa argus. Next base: position 183,381 of record NW_027125262.1, on the reverse strand, counting down.
GCCTTCCAACCACGTTAGTCTGTTAAACTAAATGTCATTGACATCTTTTGTCAGCTGGACTTGGCACCTAATCTTCTTACCTCTAATCTTCTGGATTAGAGGTACGTAGAACAAGTCCTTCCCCACCCTTCGATAGCTCAGTTGGTAGAGCGGAGGACTGTAGGTTAGTCAGCTGGGATCCTTAGGTCGCTGGTTCAACTCCGGCTCGAAGGAGAATATTTTGGCGGAACAGTCCAGGTACTGCTCTAACGCCATGGCTACTTGTCCCTATACTAACATCTCCCGCTGCAAGGACATTTTTTCAAAGCTCTGCAACATGTTGCCTTTACTCACCAAAGCTCCTGCTCCAATTTACAGGACTGCTTTTGACCATGGATTAAAACAGGGTTCTCAAACTTGCGGCCTGCGAGACAATATTTTGTGGCCCTCAGGACGATATGAAAGTTTAATCTTTAGTGCGGCCAGCGAGTTCTATACGAATGGCACTTTCCCGCGTTGTGTGCAGAAGGTTCCTTTTTTTGTGCAAGCTGGAGCTGAACGAACCTACCAATCACACTGGACTATATGGCTCCCGAGGGCGGGCCATCAGCCGGGGTTGATGCAAGCAGAGAAACATTGCACAACTATGGAGGCGCTCGTGTAACATCACATAGCCGTCATAGAATTCCTACTTGTTACTGTGTTTGAAATGAGAATGTTTGACTTCGAGCTGGACGAAGTCAATGTTACCGCCGTTAAGGACCAACACCGACGTTCCGTTGACGATGTCACTAATGGGTGTGGACCTTCAATGGGGCCATTCAGCCAGCTCCCGCCCGCCGTTCCGCTTCGGAGTCAGGCTGGAGCCTCATCAAAGGCTTACCTGCCTCGGTTACATAAGCAACAGAACATCGGTGTTGGGTAGGACGTACAGCTGAATCCATGGGGTTATTATAGAAACTAAAAGCCAGTGAATAACGCCTCCATGGCTGCATCCCATTGTTTTATATAATAAATAATTAATGTTGTCCCAGCTGATAATGAACAGCCCGGTCGCTGTCGAGAAAATTGACCCCCGGCTCCCCTGAGCCTGTGCCTTTTTGGGAGCACATATTTGTGCAAAAAGTTTTTCTATAACTTCAAAAAGTCCAAGTACAGGTCGAGACTTACTGACGATCTTCTTCAAGCCATAGTGAGGGTGTCAACTGCTTCCTCGCTCAAGCCAAATGTGGCTCAGCTATGTGAGAGGAAGCGCTGCCAGGTCTCTGGCAGCAGGAAGCAGGCAAGAGAAGCCATGTTTAGAAAAACCGTTCATGTTCAAAAGAACCCATTATAGTTAAAGAACTGTTAGTAGTGATGTTTGAGAAGATTAGATTTTTTGAACAAAGCTTTTTCAGTGGAATACCTGATGCAGCCCAGCCACACCCAGACTCTGCGTCCTGCAGCCCTCAGGTAATTTGAGTTTGAGACCCCTGGAATCAACAGACGGTGGCCTAGCCACCTTCGCGTGAGCCTCCGGGAGTGTTGTTGTGGCCGAGTGGTTAAGGCGATGGACTAGAAATCCATTGGGGTCTCCCCGCGCAGGTTCGAATCCTGCCAACAACGTGAAGTTCCCCTGATGTTGTTTTACCTTGGATAAGGTTCTTGATTGACCATTGCATAATTAGTGTTGTGTTCCTAGCTTGTTTTTCAGTACCAATTGGGAAAGTGTTGGGAACATCTGCTGAGGCATTGTACTGTATATTAATGAATATGCTGCTGCACATTGTAAAGGCTGAATAGTCCTAAACAAATACCATGCTGACCAAAACAAACTACAGTGAGCAATTACATTGCAACATAGTGGATCCGCCTTCCAACCACATTAGCCTTTTAAACTAAATGTCATTAAAATCTTTTGTCAGCTGGACTTGGCACCTAATCCAGGGATGGTGTAATTTGTTAGTGTTTTGGGGTTTTGTATATAGACAGGTTTTAAATTGTTATTGTATATAGTTTTTAGTTGTTGTGTTTGCACTCTCTCTTTAAAAAAATTTGGGGAAAAAAACTCAACTCTTGTGGTGTAATAGCAACACATCCATCCTTTGGGTGGAAGACTCCAGGTGCAAATCCTGGCAAGAGTGTGTTAGGTGCACAATCAGTATTTCATTTGCTGGGTTTCATATACCAGTTTTCATTAAGAGATTTTTAATAGAATCTGTCACCCTACTATGTGTTTATATTGAGGTAATAATGGGTGGTTGAGGTGTTTATATTAAGATGTGATTCTAATGATTTGCCCTAATTCATGTTTAAAATGAATTTGAACCATATCTCAATGTATGCTGAAGTATTGACACTTTCTGTGTTACTGTTACTGTGTATTATGGATTTTATATTGAATTTTTCTCCTTTTCTTTCTGTTTCTCTTCCCCCCTTCCTCTCTTCTTTTTTCTTCCCCCCCCTTAAAATTCCCTTTTCAACCAGTGTCCCTAGCTAGTTTTTCAGTACCATTTAGGAAAGTGTTGGGAAGATCTGCATTGTAAAGTCTGAATATTCCTAAAAAAATGCCATGCTGACCAAAACAAACTACAGTGAGCAGTTACATTACACCATAGTGAATCCGCCTTCCAACCACGTTAGTCTGTTAAACTAAATGTCATTGACATCTTTTGTCAGCTGGACTTGGCACCTAATCTTCTTACCTCTAATCTTCTGGATTAGAGGTACGTAGAACAACTCCCTCCCCACCCTTCGATAGCTCAGTTGGTAGAGCAGAGGACTGTAGGTTAGTCAGCTGGGATCCTTAGGTCGCTGGTTCAACTCTGGCTCGAAGGAGAACATTTTGGCGGAACAGTCCAGGTACTGCTCTAACGCCATGGCTACTTGTCCCTATACTAACATCTCCCGCTGCAAGGACATTTTTTCAAAGCTCTGCAACATGTTGCCTTTACTCACCAAAGCTCCTGCTCCAATTTACAGGACTGCTTTTGACCATGGATTAAAACAGGGTTCTCAAGCTTGCGGCCTGCGAGACAATATTTTGTGGCCCTCAGGACGATATGAAAGTTTAATCTTTAGTGCGGCCAGCGAGTTCTATACGAATGGCACTTTCCCGCGTTGTGTGCAGAAGGTTCCTTTTTTTGTGCAAGCTGGAGCTGAACGAACCTACCAATCACACTGGACTATATGGCTCCCGAGGGCGGGCCATCAGCCGGGGTTGATGCAAGCAGAGAAACATTGCACAACTATGGAGGCGCTCGTGTAACATCACATAGCCGTCATAGAATTCCTACTTGTTACTGTGTTTGAAATGAGAATGTTTGACTTCGAGCTGGACGAAGTCAATGTTACCGCCGTTAAGGACCAACACCGACGTTCCGTTGACGATGTCACTAATGGGTGTGGACCTTCAATGGGGCCATTCAGCCAGCTCCCGCCCGCCGTCCCGCTTCGGAGTCAGGCTGGAGCCTCATCAAAGGCTTACCTGCCTCGGTTACATAAGCAACAGAACATCGGTGTTGGGTAGGACGTACAGCTGAATCCATGGGGTTATTATAGAAACTAAAAGCCAGTGAATAACGCCTCCATGGCTGCATCCCATTGTTTTATATAATAAATAATTAATGTTGTCCCAGCTGATAATGAACAGCCCGGTCGCTGTCGAGAAAATTGACCCCCGGCTCCCCTGAGCCTGTGCCTTTTTGGGAGCACATATTTGTGCAAAAAGTTTTTCTATAACTTCAAAAAGTCCAAGTACAGGTCGAGACTTACTGACGATCTTCTTCAAGCCATAGTGAGGGTGTCAACTGCTTCCTCGCTCAAGCCAAATGTGGCTCAGCTATGTGAGAGGAAGCGCTGCCAGGTCTCTGGCAGCAGGAAGCAGGCAAGAGAAGCCATGTTTAGAAAAACCGTTCATGTTCAAAAGAACCCATTATAGTTAAAGAACTGTTAGTAGTGATGTTTGAGAAGATTAGATTTTTTGAACAAAGCTTTTTCAGTGGAATACCTGATGCAGCCCAGCCACACCCAGACTCTGCGTCCTGCAGCCCTCAGGTAATTTGAGTTTGAGACCCCTGGAATCAACAGACGGTGGCCTAGCCACCTTCGCGTGAGACTCCAGGAGTGTTGTTGTGGCCGAGTGGTTAAGGCGATGGACTAGAAATCCATTGGGGTCTCCCCGCGCAGGTTCGAATCCTGCCAACAACGTGAAGTTCCCCTGATGTTGATTTACCTTGGATAAGGTTCTTGATTGACCATTGCATAATTAGTGTTGTGTTCCTAGCTTGTTTTTCAGTACCAATTGGGAAAGTGTTGGGAACATCTGCTGAGGCATTGTACTGTATATTAATGAATATGCTGCTGCACATTGTAAAGGCTGAATAGTCCTAAACAAATACCATGCTGACCAAAACAAACTACAGTGAGCAATTACATTGCAACATAGTGGATCCGCCTTCCAACCACATTAGCCTTTTAAACTAAATGTCATTAAAATCTTTTGTCAGCTGGACTTGGCACCTAATCCAGGGATGGTGTAATTTGTTAGTGTTTTGGGGTTTTGTATATAGACAGGTTTTAAATTGTTATTGTATATAGTTTTTAGTTGTTGTGTTTGCACTCTCTCTTTAAAAAAATTTGGGGAAAAAAACTCAACTCTTGTGGTGTAATAGCAACACATCCATCCTTTGGGTGGAAGACTCCAGGTGCAAATCCTGGCAAGAGTGTGTTAGGTGCACAATCAGTATTTCATTTGCTGGGTTTCATATACCAGTTTTCATTAAGAGATTTTTAATAGAATCTGTCACCCTACTATGTGTTTATATTGAGGTAATAATGGGTGGTTGAGGTGTTTATATTAAGATGTGATTCTAATGATTTGCCCTAATTCATGTTTTAAATGAATTTGAACCATATCTCAATGTATGCTGAAGTATTGACACTTTCTGTGTTACTGTTACTGTGTATTATGGATTTTATATTGAATTTTTCTCCTTTTCTTTCTGTTTCTCTTCCCCCCTTCCTCTCTTCTTTTTTCTTCCCCCCCCTTAAAATTCCCTTTTCAACCAGTGTCCCGCCTTCCAACCACGTTAGTCTGTTAAACTAAATGTCATTGACATCTTTTGTCAGCTGGACTTGGCACCTAATCTTCTTACCTCTAATCTTCTGGATTAGAGGTACGTAGAACAAGTCCTTCCCCACCCTTCGATAGCTCAGTTGGTAGAGCGGAGGACTGTAGGTTAGTCAGCTGGGATCCTTAGGTCGCTGGTTCAACTCCGGCTCGAAGGATAATATTTTGGCGGAACAGTCCAGGTACTGCTCTAACGCCATGGCTACTTGTCCCTATACTAACATCTCCCGCTGCAAGGACATTTTTTCAAAGCTCTGCAACATGTTGCCTTTACTCACCAAAGCTCCTGCTCCAATTTACAGGACTGCTTTTGACCATGGATTAAAACAGGGTTCTCAAACTTGCGGCCTGCGAGACAATATTTTGTGGCCCTCAGGACGATATGAAAGTTTAATCTTTAGTGCGGCCAGCGAGTTCTATACGAATGGCACTTTCCCGCGTTGTGTGCAGAAGGTTCCTTTTTTTGTGCAAGCTGGAGCTGAACGAACCTACCAATCACACTGGACTATATGGCTCCCGAGGGCGGGCCATCAGCCGGGGTTGATGCAAGCAGAGAAACATTGCACAACTATGGAGGCGCTCGTGTAACATCACATAGCCGTCATAGAATTCCTACTTGTTACTGTGTTTGAAATGAGAATGTTTGACTTCGAGCTGGACGAAGTCAATGTTACCGCCGTTAAGGACCAACACCGACGTTCCGTTGACGATGTCACTAATGGGTGTGGACCTTCAATGGGGCCATTCAGCCAGCTCCCGCCCGCCGTCCCGCTTCGGAGTCAGGCTGGAGCCTCATCAAAGGCTTACCTGCCTCGGTTACATAAGCAACAGAACATCGGTGTTGGGTAGGACGTACAGCTGAATCCATGGGGTTATTATAGAAACTAAAAGCCAGTGCATAACGCCTCCATGGCTGCATCCCATTGTTTTATATAATAAATAATTAATGTTGTCCCAGCTGATAATGAACAGCCCGGTCGCAGTCGATAAAATTGACCCCCGGCTCCCCTGAGCCTGTGCCTTTTTGGGAGCACATATTTGTGCAAAAAGTTTTTCTATAACTTCAAAAAGTCCAAGTACAGGTCGAGACTTACTGACGATCTTCTTCAAGCCATAGTGAGGGTGTCAACTGCTTCCTCGCTCAAGCCAAATGTGGCTCAGCTATGTGAGAGGAAGCGCTGCCAGGTCTCTGGCAGCAGGAAGCAGGCAAGAGAAGCCATGTTTAGAAAAACCGTTCATGTTCAAAAGAACCCATTATAGTTAAAGAACTGTTAGTAGTGATGTTTGAGAAGATTAGATTTTTTGAACAAAGCTTTTTCAGTGGAATACCTGATGCAGCCCAGCCACACCCAGACTCTGCGTCCTGCAGCCCTCAGGTAATTTGAGTTTGAGACCCCTGGAATCAACAGACGGTGGCCTAGCCACCTTCGCGTGAGCCTCCAGGAGTGTTGTTGTGGCCGAGTGGTTAAGGCGATGGACTAGAAATCCATTGGGGTCTCCCCGCGCAGGTTCGAATCCTGCCAACAACGTGAAGTTCCCCTGATGTTGTTTTACCTTGGATAAGGTTCTTGATTGACCATTGCATAATTAGTGTTGTGTTCCTAGCTTGTTTTTCAGTACCAATTGGGAAAGTGTTGGGAACATCTGCTGAGGCATTGTACTGTATATTAATGAATATGCTGCTGCACATTGTAAAGGCTGAATATTCCTAAAAAAATACCATGCTGACCAAAACAAACTACAGTGAGCAATTACATTGCAACATAGTGGATCCGCCTTCCAACCACATTAGCCTTTTAAACTAAATGTCATTAAAATCTTTTGTCAGCTGGACTTGGCACCTAATCCAGGGATGGTGTAATTTGTTAGTGTTTTGGGGTTTTGTATATAGACAGGTTTTAAATTGTTATTGTATATAGTTTTTAGTTGTTGTGTTTGCACTCTCTCTTTAAAAAAATTTGGGGAAAAAAACTCAACTCTTGTGGTGTAATAGCAACACATCCATCCTTTGGGTGGAAGACTCCAGGTGCAAATCCTGGCAAGAGTGTGTTAGGTGCACAATCAGTATTTCATTTGCTGGGTTTCATATACCAGTTTTCATTAAGAGATTTTTAATAGAATCTGTCACCCTACTATGTGTTTATATTGAGGTAATAATGGGTGGTTGAGGTGTTTATATTAAGATGTGATTCTAATGATTTGCCCTAATTCATGTTTAAAATGAATTTGAACCATATCTCAATGTATGCTGAAGTATTGACACTTTCTGTGTTACTGTTACTGTGTATTATGGATTTTATATTGAATTTTTCTCCTTTTCTTTCTGTTTCTCTTCCCCCCTTCCTCTCTTCTTTTTTCTTCCCCCCCTTAAAATTCCCTTTTCAACCAGTGTCCCTAGCTAGTTTTTCAGTACCATTTAGGAAAGTGTTGGGAAGATCTGCATTGTAAAGTCTGAATATTCCTAAAAAAATGCCATGCTGACCAAAACAAACTACAGTGAGCAGTTACATTACACCATAGTGAATCCGCCTTCCAACCACGTTAGTCTGTTAAACTAAATGTCATTGACATCTTTTGTCAGCTGGACTTGGCACCTAATCTTCTTACCTCTAATCTTCTGGATTAGAGGTACGTAGAACAACTCCCTCCCCACCCTTCGATAGCTCAGTTGGTAGAGCGGAGGACTGTAGGTTAGTCAGCTGGGATCCTTAGGTCGCTGGTTCAACTCTGGCTCGAAGGAGAACATTTTGGCGGAACAGTCCAGGTACTGCTCTAACGCCATGGCTACTTGTCCCTATACTAACATCTCCCGCTGCAAGGACATTTTTTCAAAGCTCTGCAACATGTTGCCTTTACTCACCAAAGCTCCTGCTCCAATTTACAGGACTGCTTTTGACCATGGATTAAAACAGGGTTCTCAAGCTTGCGGCCTGCGAGACAATATTTTGTGGCCCTCAGGACGATATGAAAGTTTAATCTTTAGTGCGGCCAGCGAGTTCTATACGAATGGCACTTTCCCGCGTTGTGTGCAGAAGGTTCCTTTTTTTGTGCAAGCTGGAGCTGAACGAACCTACCAATCACACTGGACTATATGGCTCCCGAGGGCGGGCCATCAGCCGGGGTTGATGCAAGCAGAGAAACATTGCACAACTATGGAGGCGCTCGTGTAACATCAGATAGCCGTCATAGAATTCCTACTTGTTACTGTGTTTGAAATGAGAATGTTTGACTTCGAGCTGGACGAAGTCAATGTTACCGCCGTTAAGGACCAACACCGACGTTCCGTTGACGATGTCACTAATGGGTGTGGACCTTCAATGGGGCCATTCAGCCAGCTCCCGCCCGCCGTCCCGCTTCGGAGTCAGGCTGGAGCCTCATCAAAGGCTTACCTGCCTCGGTTACATAAGCAACAGAACATCGGTGTTGGGTAGGACGTACAGCTGAATCCATGGGGTTATTATAGAAACTAAAAGCCAGTGAATCACGCCTCCATGGCTGCATCCCATTGTTTTATATAATAAATAATTAATGTTGTCCCAGCTGATAATGAACAGCCCGGTCGCTGTCGAGAAAATTGACCCCCGGCTCCCCTGAGCCTGTGCCTTTTTGGGAGCACATATTTGTGCAAAAAGTTTTTCTATAACTTCAAAAAGTCCAAGTACAGGTCGGGACTTACTGACGATCTTCTTCAAGCCATAGTGAGGGTGTCAACTGCTTCCTCGCTCAAGCCAAATGTGGCTCAGCTATGTGAGAGGAAGCGCTGCCAGGTCTCTGGCAGCAGGAAGCAGGCAAGAGAAGCCATGTTTAGAAAAACCGTTCATGTTCAAAAGAACCCATTATAGTTAAAGAACTGTTAGTAGTGATGTTTGAGAAGATTAGATTTTTTGAACAAAGCTTTTTCAGTGGAATACCTGATGCAGCCCAGCCACACCCAGACTCTGCGTCCTGCAGCCCTCAGGTAATTTGAGTTTGAGACCCCTGGAATCAACAGACGGTGGCCTAGCCACCTTCGCGTGAGCCTCCAGGAGTGTTGTTGTGGCCGAGCGGTTAAGGCGATGGACTAGAAATCCATTGGGGTCTCCCCGCGCAGGTTCGAATCCTGCCAACAACGTGAAGTTCCCCTGATGTTGTTTTACCTTGGATAAGGTTCTTGATTGACCATTGCATAATTAGTGTTGTGTTCCTAGCTTGTTTTTCAGTACCAATTGGGAAAGTGTTGGGAACATCTGCTGAGGCATTGTACTGTATATTAATGAATATGCTGCTGCACATTGTAAAGGCTGAATAGTCCTAAACAAATACCATGCTGACCAAAACGAACTACAGTGAGCAATTACATTGCAACATAGTGGATCCGCCTTCCAACCACATTAGCCTTTTAAACTAAATGTCATTAAAATCTTTTGTCAGCTGGACTTGGCACCTAATCCAGGGATGGTGTAATTTGTTAGTGTTTTGGGGTTTTGTATATAGACAGGTTTTAAATTGTTATTGTATATAGTTTTTAGTTGTTGTGTTTGCACTCTCTCTTTAAAAAAATTTGGGGAAAAAAACTCAACTCTTGTGGTGTAATAGCAACACATCCATCCTTTGGGTGGAAGACTCCAGGTGCAAATCCTGGCAAGAGTGTGTTAGGTGCACAATCAGTATTTCATTTGCTGGGTTTCATATACCAGTTTTCATTAAGAGATTTTTAATAGAATCTGTCACCCTACTATGTGTTTATATTGAGGTAATAATGGGTGGTTGAGGTGTTTATATTAAGATGTGATTCTAATGATTTGCCCTAATTCATGTTTAAAATGAATTTGAACCATATCTCAATGTATGCTGAAGTATTGACACTTTCTGTGTTACTGTTACTGTGTATTATGGATTTTATATTGAATTTTTCTCCTTTTCTTTCTGTTTCTCTTCCCCCCTTCCTCTCTTCTTTTTTCTTCCCCCCCCCCTTAAAATTCCCTTTTCAACCAGTGTCCCTAGCTAGTTTTTCAGTACCATTTAGGAAAGTGTTGGGAAGATCTGCATTGTAAAGTCTGAATATTCCTAAAAAAATGCCATGCTGACCAAAACAAACTACAGTGAGCAGTTACATTACACCATAGTGGATCCGCCTTCCAACCACGTTAGTCTGTTAAACTAAATGTCATTGACATCTTTTGTCAGCTGGACTTGGCACCTAATCTTCTTACCTCTAATCTTCTGGATTAGAGGTACGTAGAACAAGTCCCTCCCCACCCTTCGATAGCTCAGTTGGTAGAGCGGAGGACTGTAGGTTAGTCAGCTGGGATCCTTAGGTTGCTGGTTCAACTCCGGCTCGAAGGAGAACATTTTGGCGGAACAGTCCAGGTACTGCTCTAACGCCATGGCTACTTGTCCCTATACTAACATCTCCCGCTGCAAGGACATTTTTTCAAAGCTCTGCAACATGTTGCCTTTACTCACCAAAGCTCCTGCTCCAATTTACAGGACTGCTTTTGACCATGGATTAAAACAGGGTTCTCAAGCTTGCGGCCTGCGAGACAATATTTTGCGGCCCTCAGGACGATATGAAAGTTTAATCTTTAGTGCGGCCAGCGAGTTCTATACGAATGGCACTTTCCCGCGTTGTGTGCAGAAGGTTCCTTTTTTTGTGCAAGCTGGAGCTGAACGAACCTACCAATCACACTGGACTATATGGCTCCCGAGGGCGGGCCATCAGCCGGGGTTGATGCAAGCAGAGAAACATTGCACAACTATGGAGGCGCTGGTGTAACATCACATAGCCGTCATAGAATTCCTACTTGTTACTGTGTTTGAAATGAGAATGTTTGACTTCGAGCTGGACGAAGTCAATGTTACCGCCGTTAAGGACCAACACCGACGTTCCGTTGACGATGTCACTAATGGGTGTGGACCTTCAATGGGGCCATTCAGCCAGCTCCCGCCCGCCGTCCCGCTTCGGAGTCAGGCTGGAGCCTCATCAAAGGCTTACCTGCCTCGGTTACATAAGCAACAGAACATCGGTGTTGGGTAGGACGTACAGCTGAATCCATGGGGTTATTATAGAAACTAAAAACCAGTGAATAACGCCTCCATGGCTGCATCCCATTGTTTTATATAATAAATAATTAATGTTGTCCCAGCTGATAATGAACAGCCCGGTCGCTGTCGAGAAAATTGACCCCCGGCTCCCCTGAGCCTGTGCCTTTTTGGGAGCACATATTTGTGCAAAAAGTTTTTCTATAACTTCAAAATGTCCAAGTACAGGTCGAGACTTACTGACGATCTTCTTCAAGCCATAGTGAGGGTGTCAACTGCTTCCTCGCTCAAGCCAAATGTGGCTCAGCTATGTGAGAGGAAGCGCTGCCAGGTCTCTGGCAGCAGGAAGCAGGCAAGAGAAGCCATGTTTAGAAAAACCGTTCATGTTCACAAGAACCCATTATAGTTAAAGAACTGTTAGTAGTGATGTTTGAGAAGATTAGATTTTTTGAACAAAGCTTTTTCAGTGGAATACCTGATGCAGCCCAGCCACACCCAGACTCTGCGTCCTGCAGCCCTCAGGTAATTTGAGTTTGAGACCCCTGGAATCAACAGACGGTGGCCTAGCCACCTTCGCGTGAGCCTCCAGGAGTGTTGTTGTGGCCGAGTGGTTAAGGCGATGGACTAGAAATCCATTGGGGTCTCCCCGCGCAGGTTCGAATCCTGCCAACAATGTGAAGTTCCCCTGATGTTGTTTTACCTTGGATAAGGTTCTTGATTGACCATTGCATAATTAGTGTTGTGTTCCTAGCTTGTTTTTCAGTACCAATTGGGAAAGTGTTGGGAACATCTGCTGAGGCATTGTACTGTATATTAATGAATCTGCTGCTGCACATTGTAAAGGCTGAATAGTCCTAAACAAATACCATGCTGACCAAAACAAACTACAGTGAGCAACTACATTGCAACATAGTGGATCCGCCTTCCAACCACATTAGCCTGTTAAACTAAATGTCATTAACATCTTTTGTCAGCTGGACTTGGCACCTAATCCAGGGATGGTGTAATTTGTTAGTGTTTTGGGGTTTTGTATATAGACAGGTTTTAAATTGTTATTGTATATAGTTTTTAGTTGTTGTGTTTGCACTCTCTCTTTAAAAAAATGTGGGGAAAAAAACACAACTCTTGTGGTGTAATAGCAACACATCCATCCTTTGGGTGGAAGACTCCAGGTGCAAATCCTGGCAAGAGTGTGTTAGGTGCACAATCAGTATTTCATTTGCTGGGTTTCATATACCAGTTTTCATTAAGAGATTTTTAATAGAATCTGTCACCCTACTATGTGTTTATATTGAGGTAATAATGGGTGGTTGAGGTGTTTATATTAAGATGTGATTCTAATGATTTGCCCTAATTCATGTTTAAAATGAATTTGAACCATATCTCAATGTATGCTGAAGTATTGACATTTTCTGTGTTACTGTTACTGTGTATTATGGATTTTATATTGAATTTTTCTCCTTTTCTTTCTGTTTCTCTTCCCCCCTTCCTCTCTTCTTTTTTCTTCCCCCCCCCTTAAAATTCCCTTTTCAACCAGTGTCCCTAGCTAGTTTTTCAGTACCATTTATGAAAGTGTTGGGAACATCTGCATTGTAAAGTCTGAATAGTCCTAAAAAAATGCCATGCTGACCAAAACAAACTACAGTGAGCAATTACATTACACCATAGTGGATCCGCATTCCAACCACGTTAGTCTGTTAAACTAAATGTCATTGACATCTTTTGTCAGCTGGACTTGGCACCTAATCCAGAGACAAGCATAAGCCGGTGTAACTAAAAGATGGTTACGTACGTACATGGATTGTTACCATCTTCTGCATTAGAAGTACGTAGAACAAGTCCCTCCCCACCCTTCGATAGCTCAGTTGGTAGAGCGGAGGACTGTAGGTTAGTCAGCTGGGATCCTTATGTCGCTGGTTCAACTCCGGCTCGAAGGAGAACATTTTGGCGGAACAGTCCAGGTACTGCTCTAACGCCATGGCTACTTGTCCCTATACTAACATCTCCCGCTGCAAGGACATTTTTTCAAAGCTCTGCAACATGTTGCCTTTACTCACCAAAGCTCCTGCTCCAATTTACAGGACTGCTTTTGACCATGGATTAAAACAGGGTTCTCAAGCTTGCGGCCTGCGAGACAATATTTTGTGGCCCTCAGGACGATATGAAAGTTTAATCTTTAGTGCGGCCAGCGAGTTCTATACGAATGGCACTTTCCCGCGTTGTGTGCAGAAGGTTCCTTTTTTTGTGCAAGCTGGAGCTGAACGAACCTACCAATCACACTGGACTATATGGCTCCCGAGGGCGGGCCATCAGCCGGGGTTGATGCAAGCAGAGAAACATTGCACAACTATGGAGGCGCTCGTGTAACATCACATAGCCGTCATAGAATTCCTACTTGTTACTGTGTTTGAAATGAGAATGTTTGACTTCGAGCTGGACGAAGTCAATGTTACCGCCGTTAAGGACCAACACCGACGTTCCGTTGACGATGTCACTAATGGGTGTGGACCTTCAATGGGGCCATTCAGCCAGCTCCCGCCCGCCGTCCCGCTTCGGAGTCAGGCTGGAGCCTCATCAAAGGCTTACCTGCCTCGGTTACATAAGCAACAGAACATCGGTGTTGGGTAGGACGTACAGCTGAATCCATGGGGTTATTATAGAAACTAAAAGCCAGTGAATAACGCCTCCATGGCTGCATCCCATTGTTTTATATAATAAATAATTAATGTTGTCCCAGCTGATAATGAACAGCCCGGTCGCAGTCGAGAAAATTGACCCCCGGCTCCCGGCTTAATTGACCATTGCATAATTAGTGTTGTGTTCCTAGCTTGTTTTTCAGTACCAATTGGGAAAGTGTTGGGAACATCTGCTGAGGCATTGTACTGTATATTAATGAATCTACTGCTGCACATTGTAAAGGCTGAATAGTCCTAAACATATACCATGCTGACCAAAACAAACTACAGTGAGCAACTACATTGCAACATAGTGGATCCGCCTTCCAACCACATTAGCCTGTTAAACTAAATGTCATTAACATCTTTTGTCAGCTGGACTTGGCACCTAATCCAGGGATGGTGTAATTTGTTAGTGTTTTGGGGTTTTGTATATAGACAGGTTTTAAATTGTTATTGTATATAGTTTTTAGTTGTTGTGTTTGCACTCTCTCTTTAAAAAAATGTGGGGAAAAAAACACAACTCTTGTGGTGTAATAGCAACACATCCATCCTTTGGGTGGAAGACTCCAGGTGCAAATCCTGGCAAGAGTGTGTTAGGTGCACAATCAGTATTTCATTTGCTGGGTTTCATATACCAGTTTTCATTAAGAAATTTTTAATAGAATCTGTCACCCTACTATGTGTTTATATTGAGGTAATAATGGGTGGTTGAGGTGTTTATATTAAGATGTGATTCTAATGATTTGCCCTAATTCATGTTTAAAATGAATTTGAACCATATCTCAATGTATGCTGAAGTATTGACATTTTCTGTGTTACTGTTACTGTGTATTATGGATTTTATATTGAATTTTTCTCCTTTTCTTTCTGTTTCTCTTCCCCCCTTCCTCTCTTCTTTTTTCTTCCCCCCCCCTTAAAATTCCCTTTTCAACCAGTGTCCCTAGCTAGTTTTTCAGTACCATTTATGAAAGTGTTGGGAACATCTGCATTGTAAAGTCTGAATAGTCCTAAAAAAATGCCATGCTGACCAAAACAAACTACAGTGAGCAATTACATTACACCATAGTGGATCCGCATTCCAACCACGTTAGTCTGTTAAACTAAATGTCATTGACATCTTTTGTCAGCTGGACTTGGCACCTAATCCAGAGACAAGCATAAGCCGGTGTAACTAAAAGATGGTTACGTACGTACATGGATTGTTACCATCTTCTGCATTAGAAGTACGTAGAACAAGTCCCTCCCCACCCTTCGATAGCTCAGTTGGTAGAGCGGAGGACTGTAGGTTAGTCAGCTGGGATCCTTAGGTCGCTGGTTCAACTCCGGCTCGAAGGAGAACATTTTGGCGGAACAGTCCAGGTACTGCTCTAACGCCATGGCTACTTGTCCCTATACTAACATCTCCCGCTGCAAGGACATTTTTTCAAAGCTCTGCAACATGTTGCCTTTACTCACCAAAGCTCCTGCTCCAATTTACAGGACTGCTTTTGACCATGGATTAAAACAGGGTTCTCAAGCTTGCGGCCTGCGAGACAATATTTTGTGGCCCTCAGGACGATATGAAAGTTTAATCTTTAGTGCGGCCAGCGAGTTCTATACGAATGGCACTTTCCCGCGTTGTGTGCAGAAGGTTCCTTTTTTTGTGCAAGCTGGAGCTGAACGAACCTACCAATCACACTGGACTATATGGCTCCCGAGGGCGGCCCATCAGCCGGGGTTGATGCAAGCAGAGAAACATTGCACAACTATGGAGGCGCTCGTGTAACATCACATAGCCGTCATAGAATTCCTACTTGTTACTGTGTTTGAAATGAGAATGTTTGACTTCGAGCTGGACGAAGTCAATGTTACCGCCGTTAAGGACCAACACCGACGTTCCGTTGACGATGTCACTAATGGGTGTGGACCTTCAATGGGGCCATTCAGCCAGCTCCCGCCCGCCGTCCCGCTTCGGAGTCAGGCTGGAGCCTCATTAAAGGCTTACCTGCCTCGGTTACATAAGCAACAGAACATCGGTGTTGGGTAAGACGTACAGCTGAATCCATGGGGTTATTATAGAAACTAAAAGCCAGTGAATAACGCCTCCATGGCTGCATCCCATTGTTTTATATAATAAATAATTAATGTTGTCCCAGCTGATAATGAACAGCCCGGTCGCTGTCGAGAAAATTGACCCCCGGCTCCCCTGAGCCTGTGCCTTTTTGGGAGCACATATTTGTGCAAAAAGTTTTTCTATAACTTCAAAAAGTCCAAGTACAGGTCGAGACTTACTGACGATCTTCTTCAAGCCATAGTGAGGGTGTCAACTGCTTCCTCGCTCAAGCCAAATGTGGCTCAGCTATGTGAGAGGAAGCTCTGCCAGGTCTCTGGCAGCAGGAAGCAGGCAAGAGAAGCCATGTTTAGAAAAACCGTTCATGTTCACAAGAACCCATTATAGTTAAAGAACTGTTAGTAGTGATGTTTGAGAAGATTAGATTTTTTGAACAAAGCTTTTTCAGTGGAATACCTGATGCAGCCCAGCCACACCCAGACTCTGCGTCCTGCAGCCCTCAGGTAATTTGAGTTTGAGACCCCTGGAATCAACAGACGGTGGCCTAGCCACCTTCGCGTGAGCCTCCAGGAGTGTTGTTGTGGCCGAGTGGTTAAGGCGATGGACTAGAAATCCATTGGGGTCTCCCCGCGCAGGTTCGAATCCTGCCAACAACGTGAAGTTCCCCTGATGTTGTTTTACCTTGGATAAGGTTCTTGATTGACCATTGCATAATTAGTGTTGTGTTCCTAGCTTGTTTTTCAGTACCAATTGGGAAAGTGTTGGGAACATCTGCTGAGGCATTGTACTGTATATTAATGAATATGCTGCTGCACATTGTAAAGGCTGAATAGTCCTAAACAAATACCATGCTGACCAAAACAAACTACAGTGAGCAATTACATTGCAACATAGTGGATCCGCCTTCCAACCACATTAGCCTTTTAAACTAAATGTCATTAAAATCTTTTGTCAGCTGGACTTGGCACCTAATCCAGGGATGGTGTAATTTGTTAGTGTTTTGGTGTTTTGTATATAGACAGGTTTTAAATTGTTATTGTATATAGTTTTTAGTTGTTGTGTTTGCACTCTCTCTTTAAAAAAATGTGGGGAAAAAAACACAACTCTTGTGGTGTAATAGCAACACATCCATCCTTTGGGTGGAAGACTCCAGGTGCAAATCCTGGCAAGAGTGTGTTAGGTGCACAATCAGTATTTCATTTGCTGGGTTTCATATACCAGTTTTCATTAAGAGATTTTTAATAGAATCTGTCACCCTACTATGTGTTTTTATTGAGGTAATAATGGGTGGTTGAGGTGTTTATATTAAGATGTGGTTCTAATGATTTGCCCTAATTCATGTTTAAAATGAATTTGAACCATATCTCAATGTATGCTGAAGTATTGACACTTTCTGTGTTACTGTTACTGTGTATTATGGATTTTATATTGAATTTTTCTCCTTTTCTTTCTGTTTCTCTTCCCCCCTTCCTCTCTTCTTTTTTCTTCCCCCCCCTTAAAATTCCCTTTTCAACCAGTGTCCCTAGCTAGTTTTTCAGTACCATTTAGGAAAGTGTTGGGAAGATCTGCATTGTAAAGTCTGAATATTCCTAAAAAAATGCCATGCTGACCAAAACAAACTACAGTGAGCAGTTACATTACACCATAGTGGATCCGCCTTCCAACCACGTTAGTCTGTTAAACTAAATGTCATTGACATCTTTTGTCAGCTGGACTTGGCACCTAATCTTCTAACCTCTAATCTTCTGGATTAGAGGTACGTAGAACAAGTCCCTCCCCACCCTTCGATAGCTCAGTTGGTAGAGCGGAGGACTGTAGGTTAGTCAGCTGGGATCCTTAGGTCGCTGGTTCAACTCCGGCTCGAAGGAGAACATTTTGGCGGAACAGTCCAGGTACTGCTCTAACGCCATGGCTACTTGTCCCTATACTAACATCTCCCGCTGCAAGGACATTTTTTCAAAGCTCTGCAACATGTTGCCTTTACTCACCAAAGCTCCTGCTCCAATTTACAGGACTGCTTTTGACCATGGATTAAAACAGGGTTCTCAAGCTTGCGGCCTGCGAGACAATATTTTGTGGCCCTCAGGACGATATGAAAGTTTAATCTTTAGTGCGGCCAGCGAGTTCTATACGAATGGCACTTTCCCGCGTTGTGTGCAGAAGGTTCCTTTTTTTGTGCAAGCTGGAGCTGAACGAACCTACCAATCACACTGGACTATATGGCTCCCGAGGGCGGGCCATCAGCCGGGGTTGATGCAAGCAGAGAAACATTGCACAACTATGGAGGCGCTCGTGTAACATCACATAGCCGTCATAGAATTCCTACTTGTTACTGTGTTTGAAATGAGAATGTTTGACTTCGAGCTGGACGAAGTCAATGTTACCGCCGTTAAGGACCAACACCGACGTTCCGTTGACGATGTCACTAATGGGTGTGGACCTTCAATGGGGCCATTCAGCCAGCTCCCGCCCGCCGTCCCGCTTCGGAGTCAGGCTGGAGCCTCATCAAAGGCTTACCTGCCTCGGTTACATAAGCAACAGAACATCGGTGTTGGGTAGGACGTACAGCTGAATCCATGGGGTTATTATAGAAACTAAAAGCCAGTGAATAACGCCTCCATGGCTGCATCCCATTGTTTTATATAATAAATAATTAATGTTGTCCCAGCTGATAATGAACAGCCCGGTCGCTGTCGAGAAAATTGACCCCCGGCTCCCCTGAGCCTGTGCCTTTTTGGGAGCACATATTTGTGCAAAAAGTTTTTCTATAACTTCAAAAAGTCCAAGTACAGGTCGAGACTTACTGACGATCTTCTCCAAGCCATAGTGAGGGTGTCAACTGCTTCCTCGCTCAAGCCAAATGTGGCTCAGCTATGTGAGAGGAAGCGCTGCCAGGTCTCTGGCAGCAGGAAGCAGGCAAGAGAAGCCATGTTTAGAAAAACCGTTCATGTTCACAAGAACCCATTATAGTTAAAGAACTGTTAGTAGTGATGTTTGAGAAGATTAGATTTTTTGAACAAAGCTTTTTCAGTGGAATACCTGATGCAGCCCAGCCACACCCAGACTCTGCGTCCTGCAGCCCTCAGGTAATTTGAGTTTGAGACCCCTGGAATCAACAGACGGTGGCCTAGCCACCTTCGCGTGAGCCTCCAGGAGTGTTGTTGTGGCCGAGTGGTTAAGGCGATGGACTAGAAATCCATTGGGGTCTCCCCGCGCAGGTTCGAATCCTGCCAACAACATGAAGTTCCCCTGATGTTGTTTTACCTTGGATAAGGTTCTTGATTGACCATTGCATAATTAGTGTTGTGTTCCTAGCTTGTTTTTCAGTACCAATTGGGAAAGTGTTGGGAACATCTGCTGAGGCATTGTACTGTATATTAATGAATCTGCTGCTGCACATTGTAAAGGCTGAATAGTCCTAAACAAATACCATGCTGACCAAAACAAACTACAGTGAGCAACTACATTGCAACATAGTGGATCCGCCTTCCAACCACATTAGCCTGTTAAACTAAATGTCATTAACATCTTTTGTCAGCTGGACTTGGCACCTAATCCAGGGATGGTGTAATTTGTTAGTGTTTTGGGGTTTTGTATATAGACAGGTTTTAAATTGTTATTGTATATAGTTTTTAGTTGTTGTGTTTGCACTCTCTCTTTAAAAAAATGTGGGGAAAAAAACACAACTCTTGTGGTGTAATAGCAACACATCCATCCTTTGGGTGGAAGACTCCAGGTGCAAATCCTGGCAAGAGTGTGTTAGGTGCACAATCAGTATTTCATTTGCTGGGTTTCATATACCAGTTTTCTTTAAGAGATTTTTAATAGAATCTGTCACCCTACTATGTGTTTATATTGAGGTAATAATGGGTGGTTGAGGTGTTTATATTAAGATGTGATTCTAATGATTTGCCCTAATTCATGTTTAAAATGAATTTGAACCATATCTCAATGTATGCTGAAGTATTGACACTTTCTGTGTTACTGTTACTGTGTATTATGGATTTTATATTGAATTTTTCTCCTTTTCTTTCTGTTTCTCTTCCCCCCTTCCTCTCTTCTTTTTTCTTCCCCCCCCCTTAAAATTCCCTTTTCAACCAGTGTCCCTAGCTAGTTTTTCAGTACCATTTATGAAAGTGTTGGGAACATCTGCATTGTAAAGTCTGAATAGTCCTAAAAAAATGCCATGCTGACCAAAACAAACTACAGTGAGCAATTACATTACACCATAGTGGATCCGCATTCCAACCACGTTAGTCTGTTAAACTAAATGTCATTGACATCTTTTGTCAGCTGGACTTGGCACCTAATCCAGAGACAAGCATAAGCCGGTGTAACTAAAAGATGGTTACGTACGTACATGGATTGTTACCATCTTCTGCATTAGAAGTACGTAGAACAAGTCCCTCCCCACCCTTCGATAGCTCAGTTGGTAGAGCGGAGGACTGTAGGTTAGTCAGCTGGGATCCTTAGGTCGCTGGTTCAACTCCGGCTCGAAGGAGAACATTTTGGCGGAACAGTCCAGGTACTGCTCTAACGCCATGGCTACTTGTCCCTATACTAACATCTCCCGCTGCAAGGACATTTTTTCAAAGCTCTGCAACATGTTGCCTTTACTCACCAAAGCTCCTGCTCCAATTTACAGGACTGCTTTTGACCATGGATTAAAACAGGGTTCTCAAGCTTGCGGCCTGGGAGACAATATTTTGTGGCCCTCAGGACGATATGAAAGTTTAATCTTTAGTGCGGCCAGCGAGTTCTATACGAATGGCACTTTCCCGCGTTGTGTGCAGAAGGTTCCTTTTTTTGTGCAAGCTGGAGCTGAACGAACCTACCAATCACACTGGACTATATGGCTCCCGAGGGCGGGCCATCAGCCGGGGTTGATGCAAGCAGAGAAACATTGCACAACTATGGAGGCGCTCGTGTAACATCACATAGCCGTCATAGAATTCCTACTTGTTACTGTGTTTGAAATGAGAATGTTTGACTTCGAGCTGGACGAAGTCAATGTTACCGCCGTTAAGGACCAACACCGACGTTCCGTTGACGATGTCACTAATGGGTGTGGACCTTCAATGGGGCCATTCAGCCAGCTCCCGCCCGACGTCCCGCTTCGGAGTCAGGCTGGAGCCTCATCAAAGGCTTACCTGCCTCGGTTACATAAGCAACAGAACATCGGTGTTGGGTAGGACGTACAGCTGAATCCATGGGGTTATTATAGAAACTAAAAGCCAGTGAATCACGCCTCCATGGCTGCATCCCATTGTTTTATATAATAAATAATTAATGTTGTCCCAGCTGATAATGAACAGCCCGGTCGCTGTCGAGAAAATTGACCCCCGGCTCCCCTGAGCCTGTGCCTTTTTGGGAGCACATATTTGTGCAAAAAGTTTTTCTATAACTTCAAAAAGTCCAAGTACAGGTCGAGACTTACTGACGATCTTCTTCAAGCCATAGTGAGGGTGTCAACTGCTTCCTCGCTCAAGCCAAATGTGGCTCAGCTATGTGAGAGGAAGCGCTGCCAGGTCTCTGGCAGCAGGAAGCAGGCAAGAGAAGCCATGTTTAGAAAAACCGTTCATGTTCAAAAGAACCCATTATAGTTAAAGAACTGTTAGTAGTGATGTTTGAGAAGATTAGATTTTTTGAACAAAGCTTTTTCAGTGGAATACCTGATACAGCCCAGCCACACCCAGACTCTGCGTCCTGCAGCCCTCAGGTAATTTGAGTTTGAGACCCCTGGAATCAACAGACGGTGGCCTAGCCACCTTCGCATGAGACTCCAGGAGTGTTGTTGTGGCCGAGTGGTTAAGGCGATGGACTAGAAATCCATTGGGGTCTCCCCGCGCAGGTTCGAATCCTGCCAACAACATGAAGTTCCCCTGATGTTGTTTTACCTTGGATAAGGTTCTTGATTGACCATTGCATAATTAGTGTTGTGTTCCTAGCTTGTTTTTCAGTACCAATTGGGAAAGTGTTGGGAACATCTGCTGAGGCATTGTACTGTATATTAATGAATATGCTGCTGCACATTGTAAAGGCTGGGTTTTAAAAAAATGTGGGGAAAAAAACACAACTCTTGTGGTGTAATAGCAACACATCCATCCTTTGGGTGGAAGACTCCAGGTGCAAATCCTGGCAAGAGTGTGTTAGGTGCACAATCAGTATTTCATTTGCTGGGTTTCATATACCAGTTTTCATTAAGAGATTTTTAATAGAATCTGTCACCCTACTATGTGTTTATATTGAGGTAATAATGGGTGGTTGAGGTGTTTATATTAAGATGTGATTCTAATGATTTGCCCTAATTCATGTTTAAAATGAATTTGAACCATATCTCAATGTATGCTGAAGTATTGACACTTTCTGTGTTACTGTTACTGTGTATTATGGATTTTATATTGAATTTTTCTCCTTTTCTTTCTGTTTCTCTTCCCCCCTTCCTCTCTTCTTTTTTCTTCCCCCCCCTTAAAATTCCCTTTTCAACCAGTGTCCCTAGCTAGTTTTTCAGTACCATTTAGGAAAGTGTTGGGAAGATCTGCATTGTAAAGTCTGAATATTCCTAAAAAAATGCCATCCTGACCAAAACAAACTACAGTGAGCAGTTACATTACACCATAGTGGATCCGCCTTCCAACCACGTTAGTCTGTTAAACTAAATGTCATTGACATCTTTTGTCAGCTGGACTTGGCACCTAATCTTCTTACCTCTAATCTTCTGGATTAGAGGTACGTAGAACAAGTCCCTCCCCACCCTTCGATAGCTCAGTTGGTAGAGCGGAGGACTGTAGGTTAGTCAGCTGGGATCCTTAGGTCGCTGGTTCAACTCCGGCTCGAAGGAGAACATTTTGGCGGAACAGTCCAGGTACTGCTCTAACGCCATGGCTACTTGTCCCTATACTAACGTCTCCCGCTGCAAGGACATTTTTTCAAAGCTCTGCAACATGTTGCCTTTACTCACCAAAGCTCCTGCTCCAATTTACAGGACTGCTTTTGACCATGGATTAAAACAGGGTTCTCAAGCTTGCGGCCTGGGAGACAATATTTTGTGGCCCTCAGGACGATATGAAAGTTTAATCTTTAGTGCGGCCAGCGAGTTCTATACGAATGGCACTTTCCCGCGTTGTGTGCAGAAGGTTCCTTTTTTTGTGCAAGCTGGAGCTGAACGAACCTACCAATCACACTGGACTATATGGCTCCCGAGGGCGGGCCATCAGCCGGGGTTGATGCAAGCAGAGAAACATTGCACAACTATGGAGGCGCTCGTGTAACATCACATAGCCGTCATAGAATTCCTACTTGTTACTGTGTTTGAAATGAGAATGTTTGACTTCGAGCTGGACGAAGTCAATGTTACCGCCGTTAAGGACCAACACCGACGTTCCGTTGACGATGTCACTAATGGGTGTGGACCTTCAATGGGGCCATTCAGCCAGCTCCCGCCCGCCGTCCCGCTTCGGAGTCAGGCTGGAGCCTCATCAAAGGCTTACCTGCCTCGGTTACATAAGCAACAGAACATCGGTGTTGGGTAGGACGTACAGCTGAATCCATGGGGTTATTATAGAAACTAAAAGCCAGTGAATCACGCCTCCATGGCTGCATCCCATTGTTTTATATAATAAATAATTAATGTTGTCCCAGCTGATAATGAACAGCCCGGTCGCAGTCGAGAAAATTGACCCCCGGCTCCCCTGAGCCTGTGCCTTTTTGGGAGCACATATTTGTGCAAAAAGTTTTTCTATAACTTCAAAAAGTCCAAGTACAGGTCGAGACTTACTGACGATCTTCTTCAAGCCATAGTGAGGGTGTCAACTGCTTCCTCGCTCAAGCCAAATGTGGCTCAGCTATGTGAGAGGAAGCGCTGCCAGGTCTCTGGCAGCAGGAAGCAGGCAAGAGAAGCCATGTTTAGAAAAATCGTTCATGTTCACAAGAACCCATTATAGTTAAAGAACTGTTAGTAGTGATGTTTGAGAAGATTAGATTTTTTGAACAAAGCTTTTTCAGTGGAATACCTGATGCAGCCCAGCCACACCCAGACTCTGCGTCCTGCAGCCCTCAGGTAATTTGAGTTTGAGACCCCTGGAATCAACAGACGGTGGCCTAGCCACCTTCGCGTGAGCCCCCAGGAGTGTTGTTGTGGCCGAGTGGTTAAGGCGATGGACTAGAAATCCATTGGGGTCTCCCCGCGCAGGTTCGAATCCTGCCAACAATGTGAAGTTCCCCTGATGTTGTTTTACCTTGGATAAGGTTCTTGATTGACCATTGCATAATTAGTGTTGTGTTCCTAGCTTGTTTTTCAGTACCAATTGGGAAAGTGTTGGGAACATCTGCTGAGGCATTGTACTGTATATTAATGAATCTGCTGCTGCACATTGTAAAGGCTGAATAGTCCTAAACAAATACCATGCTGACCAAAACAAACTACAGTGAGCAACTACATTGCAACATAGTGGATCCGCCTTCCAACCACATTAGCCTGTTAAACTAAATGTCATTAACATCTTTTGTCAGCTGGACTTGGCACCTAATCCAGGGATGGTGTAATTTGTTAGTGTTTTGGGGTTTTGTATATAGACAGGTTTTAAATTGTTATTGTATATAGTTTTTAGTTGTTGTGTTTGCACTCTCTCTTTAAAAAAATGTGGGGAAAAAAACACAACTCTTGTGGTGTAATAGCAACACATCCATCCTTTGGGTGGAAGACTCCAGGTGCAAATCCTGGCAAGAGTGTGTTAGGTGCACAATCAGTATTTCATTTGCTGGGTTACATATACCAGTTTTCATTAGGAGATTTTTAATAGAATCTGTCACCTTACTATGTGTTTATATTGAGGTAATAATGGGTGGTTGAGGTGTTTATATTAAGATGTGATTCTAATGATTTGCCCTAATTCATGTTTAAAATGAATTTGAACCATATCTCAATGTATGCTGAAGTATTGACATTTTCTGTGTTACTGTTACTGTGTATTATGGATTTTATATTAAATTTTTCTCTTTTTCTTTCTGTTTCTCTTCCCCCCTTTCTCTCTTCTTTTTTCTTCCCCCCCCTTAAAATTCCCTTTTCAACCAGTGTCCCTAGCTAGTTTTTCAGTACCATTTAGGAAAGTGTTGGGAACATCTGCATTGTAAAGTCTGAATAGTCCTAAAAAAATGCCATGCTGACCAAAACAAACTACAGTGAGCAGTTACATTACACCATAGTGGATCCGCATTCCAACCACGTTAGTCTGTTAAACTAAATGTCATTGACATCTTTTGTCAGCTGGACTTGGCACCTAATCCAGAGACAAGCATAAGCCGGTGTAACTAAAAGATGGTTACGTGGGTACATGGATTGTTACCATCTTCTGCATTAGAAGTACGTAGAACAAGTCCCTCCCCACCCTTCGATAGCTCAGTTGGTAGAGCGGAGGACTGTAGGTTAGTCAGCTGGGATCCTTAGGTCGCTGGTTCAACTCCGGCTCGAAGGAGAACATTTTGGCGGAACAGTCCAGGTACTGCTCTAACGCCATGGCTATACTAACCTATACTACCCTATACTAACATCTCCCGCTGCAAGGACATTTTTTCAAAGCTCTGCAACATGTTGCCTTTACTCACCAAAGCTCCTGCTCCAATTTACAGGACTGCTTTTGACCATGGATTAAAACAGGGTTCTCAAGCTTGCGGCCTGCGAGACAATATTTTGTGGCCCTCAGGACGATATGAAAGTTTAATCTTTAGTGCGGCCAGCGAGTTCTATACGAATGGCACTTTCCCGCGTTGTGTGCAGAAGGTTCCTTTTTTTGTGCAAGCTGGAGCTGAACGAACCTACCAATCACACTGGACTATATGGCTCCCGAGGGCGGGCCATCAGCCGGGGTTGATGCAAGCAGAGAAACATTGCACAACTATGGAGGCGCTCGTGTAACATCACATAGCCGTCATAGAATTCCTACTTGTTACTGTGTTTGAAATGAGAATGTTTGACTTCGAGCTGGACGAAGTCAATGTTACCGCCGTTAAGGACCAACACCGACGTTCCGTTGACGATGTCACTAATGGGTGTGGACCTTCAATGGGGCCATTCAGCCAGCTCCCGCCCGCCGTCCCGCTTCGGAGTCAGGCTGGAGCCTCATCAAAGGCTTACCTGCCTCGGTTACATAAGCAACAGAACATCGGTGTTGGGTAGGACGTACAGCTGAATCCATGGGGTTATTATAGAAACTAAAAGCCAGTGAATAACGCCTCCATGGCTGCATCCCATTGTTTTATATAATAAATAATTAATGTTGTCCCAGCTGATAATGAACAGCCCGGTCGCAGTCGAGAAAATTGACCCCCGGCTCCCCTGAGCCTGTGCCTTTTTGGGAGCACATATTTGTGCAAAAAGTTTTTTCTATAACTTCAAAAAGTCCAAGTACAGGTCGAGACTTACTGACGATCTTCTTCAAGCCATAGTGAGGGTGTCAACTGCTTCCTCGCTCAAGCCAAATGTGGCTCAGCTATGTGAGAGGAAGCGCTGCCAGGTCTCTGGCAGCAGGAAGCAGGCAAGAGAAGCCATGTTTAGAAAAACCGTTCATGTTCACAAGAACCCATTATAGTTAAAGAACTGTTAGTAGTGATGTTTGAGAAGATTAGATTTTTTGAACAAAGCTTTTTCAGTGGAATACCTGATGCAGCCCAGCCACACCCAGACTCTGCGTCCTGCAGCCCTCAGGTAATTTGAGTTTGAGACCCCTGGAATCAACAGACGGTGGCCTAGCCACCTTCGCGTGACCCTCCAGGAGTGTTGTTGTGGCCGAGTGGTTAAGGCGATGGACTAGAAATCCATTGGGGTCTCCCCGCGCAGGTTCGAATCCTGCCAACAACGTGAAGTTACCCTGATGTTGTTTTACCTTGGATAAAGTTCTTGATTGACCATTGCATAATTGGTGTTGTGTTCCTAGCTTGTTTTTCAGTACCAATTGGGAAAGTGTTGGGAACATCTGCTGAGGCATTGTACTGTATATTAAAGAATATGCTGCTGCACATTGTAAAGGCTGAATAGTCCTAAACAAATACCATGCTGACCAAAACAAACTACAGTGAGCAATTACATTGCAACATAGTGGATCTGCCTTCCAACCACATTAGCCTTTTAAACTAAATGTCATTAACATCTTTTGTCAGCTGGACTTGGCACCTAATCCAGGGATGGTGTAATTTGTTAGTGTTTTGGTGTTTTGTATATAGACAGGTTTTAAATTGTTATTGTATATAGTTTTTAGTTGTTGTGTTTGCACTCTCTCTTTAAAAAAATGTGGGGAAAAAAACACAACTCTTGTGGTGTAATAGCAACACATCCATCCTTTGGGTGGAAGACTCCAGGTGCAAATCCTGGCAAGAGTGTGTTAGGTGCACAATCAGTATTTCATTTGCTGGGTTTCATATACCAGTTTTCATTAAGAGATTTTTAATAGAATCTGTCACCCTACTATGTGTTTATATTGAGGTAATAATGGGTGGTTGAGGTGTTTATATTAAGATGTGATTCTAATGATTTGCCCTAATTCATGTTTAAAATGAATTTGAACCATATCTCAATGTATGCTGAAGTATTGACATTTTCTGTGTTACTGTTACTGTGTATTATGGATTTTATATGGAATTTTTCTCCTTTTCTTTCTGTTTCTCTTCCCCCCTTCCTCTCTTCTTTTTTCTTCCCCCCCCCTTAAAATTCCCTTTTCAACCAGTGTCCCTAGCTAGTTTTTCAGTACCATTTATGAAAGTGTTGGGAACATCTGCATTGTAAAGTCTGAATATTCCTAAAAAAATGCCATGCTGACCAAAACAAACTACAGTGAGCAATTACATTACACCATAGTGGATCCGCATTCCAACCACGTTAGTCTGTTAAACTAAATGTCATTGACATCTTTTGTCAGCTGGACTTGGCACCTAATCCAGAGACAAGCATAAGCCGGTGTAACTAAAAGATGGTTACGTGGGTACATGGATTGTTACCATCTTCTGCATTAGAAGTACGTAGAACAAGTCCCTCCCCACCCTTCGATAGCTCAGTTGGTAGAGCGGAGGACTGTAGGTTAGTCAGCTGGGATCCTTAAGTCGCTGGTTCAACTCCGGCTCGAAGGAGAACATTTTGGCGGAAAAGTCCAGGTACTGCTCTAACGCCATGGCTATTTGTCCCTATACTAACATCTCCCGCTGCAAGGACATTTTTTCAAAGCTCTGCAACATGTTGCCTTTACTCACCAAAGCTCCTGCTCCAATTTACAGGACTGCTTTTGACCATGGATTAAAACAGGGTTCTCAAGCTTGCGGCCTGCGAGACAATATTTTGTGGCCCTCAGGACGATATGAAAGTTTAATCTTTAGTGCGGCCAGCGAGTTCTATACGAATGGCCTTTTCCCGCGTTGTGTGCAGAAGGTTCCTTTTTTTGTGCAAGCTGAGCGAACGAACCTACCAATCACACTGGACTATATGGCTCCCGAGGGCGGGCCATCAGCCGGGGTTGATGCAAGCAGAGAAACATTGCACAACTATGGAGGCGCTCGTGTAACATCACATAGCCGTCATAGAATTCCTACTTGTTACTGTGTTTGAAATGAGAATGTTTGACTTCGAGCTGGACGAAGTCAATGTTACCGCCGTTAAGGACCAACACCGACGTTCCGTTGACGATGTCACTAATGGGTGTGGACCTTCAATGGGGCCATTCAGCCAGCTCCCGCCCGCCGTCCCGCTTCGGAGTCAGGCTGGAGCCTCATCAAAGGCTTACCTGCCTCGGTTACATAAGCAACAGAACATCGGTGTTGGGTAGGACGTACAGCTGAATCCATGGGGTTATTATAGAAACTAAAAGCCAGTGAATAACGCCTCCATGGCTGCATCCCATTGTTTTATATAATAAATAATTAATGTTGTCCCAGCTGATAATGAACAGCCCGGTCGCTGTCGAGAAAATTGACCCCCGGCTCCCCTGAGCCTGTGCCTTTTTGGGAGCACATATTTGTGCAAAAAGTTTTTCTATAACTTCAAAAAGTCCAAGTACAGGTCGAGACTTACTGACGATCTTCTTCAAGCCATAGTGAGGGTGTCAACTGCTTCCTCGCTCAAGCCAAATGTGGCTCAGCTATGTGAGAGGAAGCGCTGCCAGGTCTCTGGCAGCAGGAAGCAGGCAAGAGAAGCCATGTTTAGAAAAACCGTTCATGTTCAAAAGAACCCATTATAGTTAAAGAACTGTTAGTAGTGATGTTTGAGAAGATTAGATTTTTTGAACAAAGCTTTTTCAGTGGAATACCTGATGCAGCCCAGCCACACCCAGACTCTGCGTCCTGCAGCCCTCAGGTAATTTGAGTTTGAGACCCCTGGAATCAACAGACGGTGGCCTAGCCACCTTCGCGTGAGCCTCCAGGAGTGTTGTTGTGGCCGAGTGGTTAAGGCGATGGACTAGAAATCCATTGGGGTCTCCCCGCGCAGGTTCGAATCCTGCCAACAACGTGAAGTTCCCCTGATGTTGTTTTACCTTGGATAAGGTTCTTGATTGACCATTGCATAATTAGTGTTGTGTTCCTAGCTTGTTTTTCAGTACCAATTGGGAAAGTGTTGGGAACATCTGCTGAGGCATTGTATTGTATATTAATGAATATGCTGCTGCACATTGTAAAGGCTGAATAGTCCTAAACAAATACCATGCTGACCAAAACAAACTACAGTGAGCAATTACATTGCAACATAGTGGATCCGCCTTCCAACCACATTAGCCTTTTAAACTAAATGTCATTAAAATCTTTTGTCAGCTGGACTTGGCACCTAATCCAGGGATGGTGTAATTTGTTAGTGTTTTGGGGTTTTGTATATAGAAAGGTTTTAAATTGTTATTGTATATAGTTTTTAGTTGTTGTGTTTGCACTCTCTCTTTAAAAAAATGTGGGGAAAAAAACACAACTCTTGTGGTGTAATAGCAACACATCCATCCTTTGGGTGGAAGACTCCAGGTGCAAATCCTGGCAAGAGTGTGTTAGGTGCACAATCAGTATTTCATTTGCTGGGTTTCATATACCAGTTTTCATTAAGAGATTTTTAATAGAATCTGTCACCCTACTATGTGTTTATATTGAGGTAATAATGGGTGGTTGAGGTGTTTATATTAAGATGTGATTCTAATGATTTGCCCTAATTCATGTTTAAAATGAATTTGAACCATATCTCAATGTATGCTGAAGTATTGACATTTTCTGTGTTACTGTTACTGTGTATTATGGATTTTATATGGAATTTTTCTCCTTTTCTTTCTGTTTCTCTTCCCCCCTTCCTCTCTTCTTTTTTCTTCCCCCCCCCTTAAAATTCCCTTTTCAACCAGTGTCCCTAGCTAGTTTTTCAGTACCATTTATGAAAGTGTTGGGAACATCTGCATTGTAAAGTCTGAATATTCCTAAAAAAATGCCATGCTGACCAAAACAAACTACAGTGAGCAATTACATTACACCATAGTGGATCCGCATTCCAACCACGTTAGTCTGTTAAACTAAATGTCATTGACATCTTTTGTCAGCTGGACTTGGCACCTAATCCAGAGACAAGCATAAGCCGGTGTAACTAAAAGATGGTTACGTGGGTACATGGATTGTTACCATCTTCTGCATTAGAAGTACGTAGAACAAGTCCCTCCCCACCCTTCGATAGCTCAGTTGGTAGAGCGGAGGACTGTAGGTTAGTCAGCTGGGATCCTTAAGTCGCTGGTTCAACTCCGGCTCGAAGGAGAACATTTTGGCGGAAAAGTCCAGGTACTGCTCTAACGCCATGGCTATTTGTCCCTATACTAACATCTCCCGCTGCAAGGACATTTTTTCAAAGCTCTGCAACATGTTGCCTTTACTCACCAAAGCTCCTGCTCCAATTTACAGGACTGCTTTTGACCATGGATTAAAACAGGGTTCTCAAGCTTGCGGCCTGCGAGACAATATTTTGTGGCCCTCAGGACGATATGAAAGTTTAATCTTTAGTGCGGCCAGCGAGTTCTATACGAATGGCCTTTTCCCGCGTTGTGTGCAGAAGGTTCCTTTTTTTGTGCAAGCTGGAGCTGAACGAACCTACCAATCACACTGGACTATATGGCTCCCGAGGGCGGGCCATCAGCCGGGGTTGATGCAAGCAGAGAAACATTGCACAACTATGGAGGCGCTCGTGTAACATCACATAGCCGTCATAGAATTCCTACTTGTTACTGTGTTTGAAATGAGAATGTTTGACTTCGAGCTGGACGAAGTCAATGTTACCGCCGTTAAGGACCAACACCGACGTTCCGTTGACGATGTCACTAATGGGTGTGGACCTTCAATGGGGCCATTCAGCCAGCTCCCGCCCGCCGTCCCGCTTCGGAGTCAGGCTGGAGCCTCATCAAAGGCTTACCTGCCTCGGTTACATAAGCAACAGAACATCGGTGTTGGGTAGGACGTACAGCTGAATCCATGGGGTTATTATAGAAACTAAAAGCCAGTGAATAACGCCTCCATGGCTGCATCCCATTGTTTTATATAATAAATAATTAATGTTGTCCCAGCTGATAATGAACAGCCCGGTCGCTGTCGAGAAAATTGACCCCCGGCTCCCCTGAGCCTGTGCCTTTTTGGGAGCACATATTTGTGCAAAAAGTTTTTCTATAACTTCAAAAAGTCCAAGTACAGGTCGAGACTTACTGACGATCTTCTTCAAGCCATAGTGAGGGTGTCAACTGCTTCCTCGCTCAAGCCAAATGTGGCTCAGCTATGTGAGAGGAAGCGCTGCCAGGTCTCTGGCAGCAGGAAGCAGGCAAGAGAAGCCATGTTTAGAAAAACCGTTCATGTTCAAAAGAACCCATTATAGTTAAAGAACTGTTAGTAGTGATGTTTGAGAAGATTAGATTTTTTGAACAAAGCTTTTTCAGTGGAATACCTGATGCAGCCCAGCCACACCCAGACTCTGCGTCCTGCAGCCCTCAGGTAATTTGAGTTTGAGACCCCTGGAATCAACAGACGGTGGCCTAGCCACCTTCGCGTGACCCTCCAGGAGTGTTGTTGTGGCCGAGTGGTTAAGGCGATGGACTAGAAATCCATTGGGGTCTCCCCGCGCAGGTTCGAATCCTGCCAACAACGTGAAGTTCCCCTGATGTTGTTTTACCTTGGATAAGGTTCTTGATTGACCATTGCATAATTAGTGTTGTGTTCCTAGCTTGTTTTTCAGTACCAATTGGGAAAGTGTTGGGAACATCTGCTGAGGCATTGTATTGTATATTAATGAATATGCTGCTGCACATTGTAAAGGCTGAATAGTCCTAAACAAATACCATGCTGACCAAAACAAACTACAGTGAGCAATTACATTGCAACATAGTGGATCCGCCTTCCAACCACATTAGCCTTTTAAACTAAATGTCATTAAAATCTTTTGTCAGCTGGACTTGGCACCTAATCCAGGGATGGTGTAATTTGTTAGTGTTTTGGGGTTTTGTATATAGAAAGGTTTTAAATTGTTATTGTATATAGTTTTTAGTTGTTGTGTTTGCACTCTCTCTTTAAAAAAATGTGGGGAAAAAAACACAACTCTTGTGGTGTAATAGCAACACATCCATCCTTTGGGTGGAAGACTCCAGGTGCAAATCCTGGCAAGAGTGTGTTAGGTGCACAATCAGTATTTCATTTGCTGGGTTTCATATACCAGTTTTCATTAAGAGATTTTTAATAGAATCTGTCACCCTACTATGTGTTTATATTGAGGTAATAATGGGTGGTTGAGGTGTTTATATTAAGATGTGATTCTAATGATTTGCCCTAATTCATGTTTAAAATGAATTTGAACCATATCTCAATGTATGCTGAAGTATTGACACTTTCTGTGTTACTGTTACTGTGTATTATGGATTTTATATTGAATTTTTCTCGTTTTCTTTCTGTTTCTCTTCCCTCCTTCCTCTCTTCTTTTTTCTTCCCCCCCCTTAAAATTCCCTTTTCAACCAGTGTCCCTAGCTAGTTTTTCAGTACCATTTAGGAAAGTGTTGGGAAGATCTGCATTGTAAAGTCTGAATATTCCTAAAAAAATGCCATGCTGACCAAACAAACTACAGTGAGCAGTTACATTACACCATAGTGGATCCGCCTTCCAACCACGTTAGTCTGTTAAACTAAATGTCATTGACATCTTTTGTCAGCTGGACTTGGCACCTAATCCAGAGATAAGCATAAGCCGGTGTAACTAAAAGATGGTTACGTGGGTACATGGATTGTTACCATCTTCTGCATTAGAAGTACGTAGAACAAGTCCCTCCCCACCCTTCGATAGCTCAGTTGGTAGAGCGGAGGACTGTAGGTTAGTCAGCTGGGATCCTTAAGTCGCTGGTTCAATTCCGGCTCGAAGGAGAACATTTTGGCGGAAAAGTCCAGGTACTGCTCTAACGCCATGGCTATTTGTCCCTATACTAACATCTCCCGCTGCAAGGACATTTTTTCAAAGCTCTGCAACATGTTGCCTTTACTCACCAAAGCTCCTGCTCCAATTTACAGGACTGCTTTTGACCATGGATTAAAACAGGGTTCTCAAGCTTGCGGCCTGCGAGACAATATTTTGTGGCCCTCAGGACGATATGAAAGTTTAATCTTTAGTGCGGCCAGCGAGTTCTATACGAATGGCACTTTCCCGCGTTGTGTGCAGAAGGTTCCTTTTTTTGTGCAAGCTGGAGCTGAACGAACCTACCAATCACACTGGACTATATGGCTCCCGAGGGCGGGCCATCAGCCGGGGTTGATGCAAGCAGAGAAACATTGCACAACTATGGAGGCGCTCGTGTAACATCACATAGCCGTCATAGAATTCCTACTTGTTACTGTGTTTGAAATGAGAATGTTTGACTTCGAGCTGGACGAAGTCAATGTTACCGCCGTTAAGGACCAACACCGACGTTCCGTTGACGATGTCACTAATGGGTGTGGACCTTCAATGGGGCCATTCAGCCAGCTCCCGCCCGCCGTCCCGCTTCGGAGTCAGGCTGGAGCCTCATCAAAGGCTTACCTGCCTCGGTTACATAAGCAACAGAACATCGGTGTTGGGTAGGACGTACAGCTGAATCCATGGGGTTATTATAGAAACTAAAAGCCAGTGAATAACGCCTCCATGGCTGCATCCCATTGTTTTATATAATAAATAATTAATGTTGTCCCAGCTGATAATGAACAGCCCGGTCGCAGTCGATAAAATTGACCCCCGGCTCCCCTGAGCCTGTGCCTTTTTGGGAGCACATATTTGTGCAAAAAGTTTTTCTATAACTTCAAAAAGTCCAAGTACAGGTCGAGACTTACTGACGATCTTCTTCAAGCCATAGTGAGGGTGTCAACTGCTTCCTCGCTCAAGCCAAATGTGGCTCAGCTATGTGAGAGGAAGCGCTGCCAGGTCTCTGGCAGCAGGAAGCAGGCAAGAGAAGCCATGTTTAGAAAAACCGTTCATGTTCAAAAGAACCCATTATAGTTAAAGAACTGTTAGTAGTGATGTTTGAGAAGATTAGATTTTTTGAACAAAGCTTTTTCAGTGGAATACCTGATGCAGCCCAGCCACACCCAGACTCTGCGTCCTGCAGCCCTCAGGTAATTTGAGTTTGAGACCCCTGGAATCAACAGACGGTGGCCTAGCCACCTTCGCGTGAGCCTCCAGGAGTGTTGTTGTGGCCGAGTGGTTAAGGCGATGGACTAGAAATCCATTGGGGTCTCCCCGCGCACGTTCGAATCCTGCCAACAACGTGAAGTTCCCCTGATGTTGTTTTACCTTGGATAAGGTTCTTGATTGACCATTGCATAATTAGTGTTGTGTTCCTAGCTTGTTTTTCAGTACCAATTGGGAAAGTGTTGGGAACATCTGCTGAGGCATTGTACTGTATATTAATGAATATGCTGCTGCACATTGTAAAGGCTGAATAGTCCTAAACAAATACCATGCTGACCAAAACAAACTACAGTGAGCAATTACATTGCAACATAGTGGATCCGCCTTCCAACCACATTAGCCTTTTAAACTAAATGTCATTAAAATCTTTTGTCAGCTGGACTTGGCACCTAATCCAGGGATGGTGTAATTTGTTATTGTTTTGGGGTTTTGTATATAGACAGGTTTTAAATTGTTATTGTATATAGTTTTTAGTTGTTGTGTTTGCACTCTCTCTTTAAAAAAATGTGGGGAAAAAAACACAACTCTTGTGGTGTAATAGCAACACATCCATCCTTTGGGTGGAAGACTCCAGGTGCAAATCCTGGCAAGAGTGTGTTAGGTGCACAATCAGTATTTCATTTCCTGGGTTTCATATACCAGTTTTAATTAAGAGATTTTTAATAGAATCTGTCACCCTACTATGTGTTTATATTTAGGTAATAATGGGTGGTTGAGGTGTTTATATTAAGATGTGATTCTAATGATTTGCCCTAATTCATGTTTAAAATGAATTTGAACCATATCTCAATGTATGCTGAAGTATTGACACTTTCTGTGTTACTGTTACTGTGTATTATGGATTTTATATTGAATTTTTCTCCTTTTCTTTCTGTTTCTCTTCCCCCCTTCCTCTCAATCACACTGGACTATATGGCTCCCGAGGGCGGGCCATCAGCCGGGGTTGATGCAAGCAGAGAAACATTGCACAACTATGGAGGCGCTCGTGTAACATCACATAGCCGTCATAGAATTCCTACTTGTTACTGTGTTTGAAATGAGAATGTTTGACTTCGAGCTGGACGAAGTCAATGTTACCGCCGTTAAGGACCAACACCGACGTTCCGTTGACGATGTCACTAATGGGTGTGGACCTTCAATGGGGCCATTCAGCCAGCTCCCGCCCGCCGTCCCGCTTCGGAGTCAGGCTGGAGCCTCATCAAAGGCTTACCTGCCTCGGTTACATAAGCAATAGAACATCGGTGTTGGGTAGGACGTACAGCTGAATCCATGGGGTTATTATAGAAACTAAAAGCCAGTGAATAACGCCTCCATGGCTGCATCCCATTGTTTTATATAATAAATAATTAATGTTGTCCCAGCTGATAATGAACAGCCCGGTCGCAGTCGAGAAAATTGACCCCCGGCTCCCCTGAGCCTGTGCCTTTTTGGGAGCACATATTTGTGCAAAAAGTTTTTCTATAACTTCAAAAAGTCCAAGTACAGGTCGAGACTTACTGACGATCTTCTTCAAGCCATAGTGAGGGTGTCAACTGCTTCCTCGCTCAAGCCAAATGTGGCTCAGCTATGTGAGAGGAAGCGCTGCCAGGTCTCTGGCAGCAGGAAGCAGGCAAGAGAAGCCATGTTTAGAAAAACCGTTCATGTTCACAAGAACCCATTATAGTTAAAGAACTGTTAGTAGTGATGTTTGAGAAGATTGGATTTTTTGAACAAAGCTTTTTCAGTGGAATACCTGATGCAGCCCAGCCACACCCAGACTCTGCGTCCCGTTTTTCAGTACCAATTGGGAAAGTGTTGGGAACATCTGCTGAGGCATTGTACTGTATATTAATGAATATGCTGCTGCACATTGTAAAGGCTGAATAGTCCTAAACAAATACCATGCTGACCAAAACAAACTACAGTGAGCAATTACATTGCAACATAGTGGATCCGCCTTCCAACCAATTCTTTAAAAAAATGTGGGGAAAAAAACACAACTCTTGTGGTGTAATAGCAACACATCCATCCTTTGGGTGGAAGACTCCAGGTGCAAATCCTGGCAAGAGTGTGTTAGGTGCACAATCAGTATTTCATTTGCTGGGTTTCATATACCAGTTTTCATTAGGAGATTTTTAATAGAATCTGTCACCCTACTATGTGTTTATATTGAGGTAATAATGGGTGGTTGAGGTGTTTATATTAAGATGTGATTCTAATGATTTGCCCTAATTCATGTTTAAAATGAATTTGAACCATATCTCAATGTATGCTGAAGTATTGACATTTTCTGTGTTACTGTTACTGTGTATTATGGATTTTATATTGAATTTTTCTCTTTTTCTTTCTGTTTCTCTTCCCCCCTTCCTCTCTTCTTTTTTCTTCCCCCCCCTTAAAATTCCCTTTTCAACCAGTGTCCCTAGCTAGTTTTTCAGTACCATTTAGGAAAGTGTTGGGAAGATCTGCATTGTAAAGTCGGAATAGTCCTAAAAAAATGCCATGCTGACCAAAACAAACTACAGTGAGCAGTTACATTACACCATAGTGGATCCGCATTCCAACCACGTTAGTCTGTTAAACTAAATGTCATTGACATCTTTTGTCAGCTGGACTTGGCACCTAATCCAGAGACAAGCATAAGCCGGTGTAACTAAAAGATGGTTACGTGGGTACATGGATTGTTACCATCTTCTGCATTAGAAGTACGTAGAACAAGTCCCTCCCCACCCTTCGATAGCTCAGTTGGTAGAGCGGAGGACTGTAGGTTAGTCAGCTGGGATTCTTAGGTCGCTGGTTCAACTCCGGCTCGAAGGAGAACATTTTGGCGGAACAGTCCAGGTACTGCTCTAACGCCATGGCTATACTAACCTATACTACCCTATACTAACGTCTCCCGCTGCAAGGACATTTTTTCAAAGCTCTGCAACATGTTGCCTTTACTCACCAAAGCTCCTGCTCCAATTTACAGGACTGCTTTTGACCATGGATTAAAACAGGGTTCTCAAGCTTGCGGCCTGCGAGACAATATTTTGTGGCCCTCAGGACGATATGAAAGTTTAATCTTTAGTGCGGCCAGCGAGTTCTATACGAATGGCACTTTCCCGCGTTGTGTGCAGAAGGTTCCTTTTTTTGTGCAAGCTGGAGCTGAACGAACCTACCAATCACACTGGACTATATGGCTCCCGAGGGCGGGCCATCAGCCGGGGTTGATGCAAGCAGAGAAACATTGCACAACTATGGAGGCGCTCGTGTAACATCACATAGCCGTCATAGAATTCCTACTTGTTACTGTGTTTGAAATGAGAATGTTTGACTTCGAGCTGGACGAAGTCAATGTTACCGCCGTTAAGGACCAACACCGACGTTCCGTTGACGATGTCACTAATGGGTGTGGACCTTCAATGGGGCCATTCAGCCAGCTCCCGCCCGCCGTCCCGCTTCGGAGTCAGGCTGGAGCCTCATCAAAGGCTTACCTGCCTCGGTTACATAAGCAACAGAACGTCGGTGTTGGGTAGGACGTACAGCTGAATCCATGGGGTTATTATAGAAACTAAAAGCCAGTGAATAACGCCTCCATGGCTGCATCCCATTGTTTTATATAATAAATAATTAATGTTGTCCCAGCTGATAATGAACAGCCCGGTCGCAGTCGATAAAATTGACCCCCGGCTCCCCTGAGCCTGTGCCTTTTTGGGAGCACATATTTGTGCAAAAAGTTTTTCTATAACTTCAAAAAGTCCAAGTACAGGTCGAGACTTACTGACGATCTTCTTCAAGCCATAGTGAGGGTGTCAACTGCTTCCTCGCTCAAGCCAAATGTGGCTCAGCTATGTGAGAGGAAGCGCTGCCAGGTCTCTGGCAGCAGGAAGCAGGCAAGAGAAGCCATGTTTAGAAAAACCGTTCATGTTCAAAAGAACCCATTATAGTTAAAGAACTGTTAGTAGTGATGTTTGAGAAGATTAGATTTTTTGAACAAAGCTTTTTCAGTGGAATACCTGATGCAGCCCAGCCACACCCAGACTCTGCGTCCTGCAGCCCTCAGGTAATTTGAGTTTGAGACCCCTGGAATCAACAGACGGTGGCCTAGCCACCTTCGCGTGAGCCCCCAGGAGTGTTGTTGTGGCCGAGTGGTTAAGGCGATGGACTAGAAATCCATTGGGGTCTCCCCGCGCAGGTTCGAATCCTGCCAACAATGTGAAGTTCCCCTGATGTTGTTTTACCTTGGATAAGGTTCTTGATTGACCATTGCATAATTAGTGTTGTGTTCCTAGCTTGTTTTTCAGTACCAATTGGGAAAGTGTTGGGAACATCTGCTGAGGCATTGTACTGTATATTAATGAATCTGCTGCTGCACATTGTAAAGGCTGAATAGTCCTAAACAAATACCATGCTGACCAAAACAAACTACAGTGAGCAATTACATTGCAACATAGTGGATCCGCCTTCCAACCACATTAGCCTTTTAAACTAAATGTCATTAAAATCTTTTGTCACCTGGACTTGGCACCTAATCCAGGGATGGTGTAATTTGTTAGTGTTTTGGGGTTTTGTATATAGAAAGGTTTTAAATTGTTATTGTATATAGTTTTTAGTTGTTGTGTTTGCACTCTCTCTTTAAAAAAATGTGGGGAAAAAAACACAACTCTTGTGGTGTAATAGCAACACATCCATCCTTTGGGTGGAAGACTCCAGGTGCAAATCCTGGCAAGAGTGTGTTAGGTGCACAATCAGTATTTCATTTGCTGGGTTTCATATACCAGTTTTCATTAAGAGATTTTTAATAGAATCTGTCACCCTACTATGTGTTTATATTGAGGTAATAATGGGTGGTTGAGGTGTTTATATTAAGATGTGATTCTAATGATTTGCCCTAATTCATGTTTAAAATGAATTTGAACCATATCTCAATGTATGCTGAAGTATTGACACTTTCTGTGTTACTGTTACTGTGTATTATGGATTTTATATTGAATTTTTCTCGTTTTCTTTCTGTTTCTCTTCCCTCCTTCCTCTCTTCTTTTTTCTTCCCCCCCCTTAAA
Source organism: Channa argus (assembly GCF_033026475.1). Taxonomy (NCBI): domain Eukaryota; kingdom Metazoa; phylum Chordata; class Actinopteri; order Anabantiformes; family Channidae; genus Channa; species Channa argus. Next base: position 143,852 of record NW_027125262.1, on the reverse strand, counting down.
ATTCCCTTTTCAACCAGTGTCCCTAGCTAGTTTTTCAGTACCATTTAGGAAAGTGTTGGGAAGATCTGCATTGTAAAGTCTGAATATTCCTAAAAAAATGCCATGCTGACCAAACAAACTACAGTGAGCAGTTACATTACACCATAGTGGATCCGCCTTCCAACCACGTTAGTCTGTTAAACTAAATGTCATTGACATCTTTTGTCAGCTGGACTTGGCACCTAATCCAGAGATAAGCATAAGCCGGTGTAACTAAAAGATGGTTACGTGGGTACATGGATTGTTACCATCTTCTGCATTAGAAGTACGTAGAACAAGTCCCTCCCCACCCTTCGATAGCTCAGTTGGTAGAGCGGAGGACTGTAGGTTAGTCAGCTGGGATCCTTAAGTCGCTGGTTCAATTCCGGCTCGAAGGAGAACATTTTGGCGGAAAAGTCCAGGTACTGCTCTAACGCCATGGCTATTTGTCCCTATACTAACATCTCCCGCTGCAAGGACATTTTTTCAAAGCTCTGCAACATGTTGCCTTTACTCACCAAAGCTCCTGCTCCAATTTACAGGACTGCTTTTGACCATGGATTAAAACAGGGTTCTCAAGCTTGCGGCCTGCGAGACAATATTTTGTGGCCCTCAGGACGATATGAAAGTTTAATCTTTAGTGCGGCCAGCGAGTTCTATACGAATGGCCTTTTCCCGCGTTGTGTGCAGAAGGTTCCTTTTTTTGTGCAAGCTGGAGCTGAACGAACCTACCAATCACACTGGACTATATGGCTCCCGAGGGCGGGCCATCAGCCGGGGTTGATGCAAGCAGAGAAACATTGCACAACTATGGAGGCGCTCGTGTAACATCACATAGCCGTCATAGAATTCCTACTTGTTACTGTGTTTGAAATGAGAATGTTTGACTTCGAGCTGGACGAAGTCAATGTTACCGCCGTTAAGGACCAACACCGACGTTCCGTTGACGATGTCACTAATGGGTGTGGACCTTCAATGGGGCCATTCAGCCAGCTCCCGCCCGCCGTCCCGCTTCGGAGTCAGGCTGGAGCCTCATCAAAGGCTTACCTGCCTCGGTTACATAAGCAACAGAACATCGGTGTTGGGTAGGACGTACAGCTGAATCCATGGGGTTATTATAGAAACTAAAAGCCAGTGAATAACGCCTCCATGGCTGCATCCCATTGTTTTATATAATAAATAATTAATGTTGTCCCAGCTGATAATGAACAGCCCGGTCGCAGTCGATAAAATTGACCCCCGGCTCCCCTGAGCCTGTGCCTTTTTGGGAGCACATATTTGTGCAAAAAGTTTTTCTATAACTTCAAAAAGTCCAAGTACAGGTCGAGACTTACTGACGATCTTCTTCAAGCCATAGTGAGGGTGTCAACTGCTTCCTCGCTCAAGCCAAATGTGGCTCAGCTATGTGAGAGGAAGCGCTGCCAGGTCTCTGGCAGCAGGAAGCAGGCAAGAGAAGCCATGTTTAGAAAAACCGTTCATGTTCAAAAGAACCCATTATAGTTAAAGAACTGTTAGTAGTGATGTTTGAGAAGATTAGATTTTTTGAACAAAGCTTTTTCAGTGGAATACCTGATGCAGCCCAGCCACACCCAGACTCTGCGTCCTGCAGCCCTCAGGTAATTTGAGTTTGAGACCCCTGGAATCAACAGACGGTGGCCTAGCCACCTTCGCGTGAGCCTCCAGGAGTGTTGTTGTGGCCAAGTGGTTAAGGCGATGGACTAGAAATCCATTGGGGTCTCCCCGCGCACGTTCGAATCCTGCCAACAACGTGAAGTTCCCCTGATGTTGTTTTACCTTGGATAAGGTTCTTGATTGACCATTGCATAATTAGTGTTGTGTTCCTAGCTTGTTTTTCAGTACCAATTGGGAAAGTGTTGGGAACATCTGCTGAGGCATTGTACTGTATATTAATGAATATGCTGCTGCACATTGTAAAGGCTGAATAGTCCTAAACAAATACCATGCTGACCAAAACAAACTACAGTGAGCAATTACATTGCAACATAGTGGATCCGCCTTCCAACCACATTAGCCTTTTAAACTAAATGTCATTAAAATCTTTTGTCAGCTGGACTTGGCACCTAATCCAGGGATGGTGTAATTTGTTATTGTTTTGGGGTTTTGTATATAGACAGGTTTTAAATTGTTATTGTATATAGTTTTTAGTTGTTGTGTTTGCACTCTCTCTTTAAAAAAATGTGGGGAAAAAAACACAACTCTTGTGGTGTAATAGCAACACATCCATCCTTTGGGTGGAAGACTCCAGGTGCAAATCCTGGCAAGAGTGTGTTAGGTGCACAATCAGTATTTCATTTCCTGGGTTTCATATACCAGTTTTAATTAAGAGATTTTTAATAGAATCTGTCACCCTACTATGTGTTTATATTTAGGTAATAATGGGTGGTTGAGGTGTTTATATTAAGATGTGATTCTAATGATTTGCCCTAATTCATGTTTAAAATGAATTTGAACCATATCTCAATGTATGCTGAAGTATTGACACTTTCTGTGTTACTGTTACTGTGTAATATGGATTTTATATTGAATTTTTCTCCTTTTCTTTCTGTTTCTCTTCCCCCCTTCCTCTCAATCACACTGGACTATATGGCTCCCGAGGGCGGGCCATCAGCCGGGGTTGATGCAAGCAGAGAAACATTGCACAACTATGGAGGCGCTCGTGTAACATCACATAGCCGTCATAGAATTCCTACTTGTTACTGTGTTTGAAATGAGAATGTTTGACTTCGAGCTGGACGAAGTCAATGTTACCGCCGTTAAGGACCAACACCGACGTTCCGTTGACGATGTCACTAATGGGTGTGGACCTTCAATGGGGCCATTCAGCCAGCTCCCGCCCGCCGTCCCGCTTCGGAGTCAGGCTGGAGCCTCATCAAAGGCTTACCTGCCTCGGTTACATAAGCAATAGAACATCGGTGTTGGGTAGGACGTACAGCTGAATCCATGGGGTTATTATAGAAACTAAAAGCCAGTGAATAACGCCTCCATGGCTGCATCCCATTGTTTTATATAATAAATAATTAATGTTGTCCCAGCTGATAATGAACAGCCCGGTCGCAGTCGATAAAATTGACCCCCGGCTCCCCTGAGCCTGTGCCTTTTTGGGAGCACATATTTGTGCAAAAAGTTTTTCTATAACTTCAAAAAGTCCAAGTACAGGTCGAGACTTACTGACGATCTTCTTCAAGCCATAGTGAGGGTGTCAACTGCTTCCTCGCTCAAGCCAAATGTGGCTCAGCTATGTGAGAGGAAGCGCTGCCAGGTCTCTGGCAGCAGGAAGCAGGCAAGAGAAGCCATGTTTAGAAAAACCGTTCATGTTCACAAGAACCCATTATAGTTAAAGAACTGTTAGTAGTGATGTTTGAGAAGATTGGATTTTTTGAACAAAGCTTTTTCAGTGGAATACCTGATGCAGCCCAGCCACACCCAGACTCTGCGTCCCGTTTTTCAGTACCAATTGGGAAAGTGTTGGGAACATCTGCTGAGGCATTGTACTGTATATTAATGAATATGCTGCTGCACATTGTAAAGGCTGAATAGTCCTAAACAAATACCATGCTGACCAAAACAAACTACAGTGAGCAATTACATTGCAACATAGTGGATCCGCCTTCCAACCAATTCTTTAAAAAAATGTGGGGAAAAAAACACAACTCTTGTGGTGTAAAGCAACACATCCATCCTTTGGGTGGAAGACTCCAGGTGCAAATCCTGGCAAGAGTGTGTTAGGTGCACAATCAGTATTTCATTTGCTGGGTTTCATATACCAGTTTTCATTAGGAGATTTTTAATAGAATCTGTCACCCTACTATGTGTTTATATTGAGGTAATAATGGGTGGTTGAGGTGTTTATATTAAGATGTGATTCTAATGATTTGCCCTAATTCATGTTTAAAATGAATTTGAACCATATCTCAATGTATGCTGAAGTATTGAAATTTTCTGTGTTACTGTTACTGTGTATTATGGATTTTATATTGAATTTTTCTCTTTTTCTTTCTGTTTCTCTTCCCCCCTTCCTCTCTTCTTTTTTCTTCCCCCCCCTTAAAATTCCCTTTTCAACCAGTGTCCCTAGCTAGTTTTTCAGTACCATTTAGGAAAGTGTTGGGAACATCTGCATTGTAAAGTCGGAATAGTCCTAAAAAAATGCCATGCTGACCAAAACAAACTACAGTGAGCAGTTACATTACACCATAGTGGATCCGCATTCCAACCACGTTAGTCTGTTAAACTAAATGTCATTGACATCTTTTGTCAGATGGACTTGGCACCTAATCCAGAGACAAGCATAAGCCGGTGTAACTAAAAGATGGTTACGTGGGTACATGGATTGTTACCATCTTCTGCATTAGAAGTACGTAGAACAAGTCCCTCCCCACCCTTCGATAGCTCAGTTGGTAGAGCGGAGGACTGTAGGTTAGTCAGCTGGGATCCTTAGGTCGCTGGTTCAACTCCGGCTCGAAGGAGAACATTTTGGCGGAACAGTCCAGGTACTGCTCTAACGCCATGGCTACTTGTCCCTATACTAACATCTCCCGCTGCAAGGACATTTTTTCAAAGCTCTGCAACATGTTGCCTTTACTCACCAAAGCTCCTGCTCCAATTTACAGGACTGCTTTTGACCATGGATTAAAACAGGGTTCTCAAGCTTGCGGCCTGCGAGACAATATTTTGTGGCCCTCAGGACGATATGAAAGTTTAATCTTTAGTGCGGCCAGCGAGTTCTATACGAATGGCACTTTCCCGCGTTGTGTGCAGAAGGTTCCTTTTTTTGTGCAAGCTGGAGCTGAACGAACCTACCAATCACACTGGACTATATGGCTCCCGAGGGCGGGCCATCAGCCGGGGTTGATGCAAGCAGAGAAACATTGCACAACTATGGAGGCGCTCGTGTAACATCACATAGCCGTCATAGAATTCCTACTTGTTACTGTGTTTGAAATGAGAATGTTTGACTTCGAGCTGGACGAAGTCAATGTTACCGCCGTTAAGGACCAACACCGACGTTCCGTTGACGATGTCACTAATGGGTGTGGACCTTCAATGGGGCCATTCAGCCAGCTCCCGCCCGCCGTCCCGCTTTGGAGTCAGGCTGGAGCCTCATCAAAGGCTTACCTGCCTCGGTTACATAAGCAACAGAACATCGGTGTTGGGTAGGACGTACAGCTGAATCCATGGGGTTATTATAGAAACTAAAAGCCAGTGAATAACGCCTCCATGGCTGCATCCCATTGTTTTATATAATAAATAATTAATGTTGTCCCAGCTGATAATGAACAGCCCGGTCGCTGTCGAGAAAATTGACCCCCGGCTCCCCTGAGCCTGTGCCTTTTTGGGAGCACATATTTGTGCAAAAAGTTTTTCTATAACTTCAAAAAGTCCAAGTACAGGTCGAGACTTACTGACGATCTTCTTCAAGCCATAGTGAGGGTGTCAACTGCTTCCTCGCTCAAGCCAAATGTGGCTCAGCTATGTGAGAGGAAGCGCTGCCAGGTCTCTGGCAGCAGGAAGCAGGCAAGAGAAGCCATGTTTAGAAAAACCGTTCATGTTCACAAGAACCCATTATAGTTAAAGAACTGTTAGTAGTGATGTTTGAGAAGATTAGATTTTTTGAACAAAGCTTTTTCATTGGAATACCTGATGCAGCCCAGCCACACCCAGACTCTGCGTCCTGCAGCCCTCAGGTAATTTGAGTTTGAGACCCCTGGAATCAACAGACGGTGGCCTAGCCACCTTCGCGTGAGCCTCCAGGAGTGTTGTTGTGGCCGAGTGGTTAAGGCGATGGACTAGAAATCCATTGGGGTCTCCCCGCGCAGGTTCGAATCCTGCCAACAATGTGAAGCTCCCCTGATGTTGTTTTACCTTGGATAAGGTTCTTGATTGACCATTGCATAATTAGTGTTGTGTTCCTAGCTTGTTTTTCAGTACCAATTGGGAAAGTGTTGGGAACATCTGCTGAGGCATTGTACTGTATATTAATGAATCTGCTGCTGCACATTGTAAAGGCTGAATAGTCCTAAACAAATACCATGCTGACCAAAACAAACTACAGTGAGCAACTACATTGCAACATAGTGGATCCGCCTTCCAACCACATTAGCCTGTTAAACTAAATGTCATTAACATCTTTTGTCAGCTGGACTTGGCACCTAATCCAGGGATGGTGTAATTTGTTAGTGTTTTGGGGTTTTGTATATAGACAGGTTTTAAATTGTTATTGTATATAGTTTTTAGTTGTTGTGTTTGCACTCTCTCTTTAAAAAAATGTGGGGAAAAAAACACAACTCTTGTGGTGTAATAGCAACACATCCATCCTTTGGGTGGAAGACTCCAGGTGCAAATCCTGGCAAGAGTGTGTTAGGTGCACAATCAGTATTTCATTTGCTGGGTTACATATACCAGTTTTCATTAGGAGATTTTTAATAGAATCTGTCACCTTACTATGTGTTTATATTGAGGTAATAATGGGTGGTTGAGGTGTTTATATTAAGATGTGATTCTAATGATTTGCCCTAATTCATGTTTAAAATGAATTTGAACCATATCTCAATGTATGCTGAAGTATTGACATTTTCTGTGTTACTGTTACTGTGTATTATGGATTTTATATTAAATTTTTCTCTTTTTCTTTCTGTTTCTCTTCCCCCCTTTCTCTCTTCTTTTTTCTTCCCCCCCCTTAAAATTCCCTTTTCAACCAGTGTCCCTAGCTAGTTTTTCAGTACCATTTAGGAAAGTGTTGGGAACATCTGCATTGTAAAGTCTGAATAGTCCTAAAAAAATGCCATGCTGACCAAAACAAACTACAGTGAGCAGTTACATTACACCATAGTGGATCCGCATTCCAACCACGTTAGTCTGTTAAACTAAATGTCATTGACATCTTTTGTCAGCTGGACTTGGCACCTAATCCAGAGACAAGCATAAGCCGGTGTAACTAAAAGATGGTTACGTGGGTACATGGATTGTTACCATCTTCTGCATTAGAAGTACGTAGAACAAGTCCCTCCCCACCCTTCGATAGCTCAGTTGGTAGAGCGGAGGACTGTAGGTTAGTCAGCTGGGATCCTTAGGTCGCTGGTTCAACTCCGGCTCGAAGGAGAACATTTTGGCGGAACAGTCCAGGTACTGCTCTAACGCCATGGCTATACTAACCTATACTACCCTATACTAACATCTCCCGCTGCAAGGACATTTTTTCAAAGCTCTGCAACATGTTGCCTTTACTCACCAAAGCTCCTGCTCCAATTTACAGGACTGCTTTTGACCATGGATTAAAACAGGGTTCTCAAGCTTGCGGCCTGCGAGACAATATTTTGTGGCCCTCAGGACGATATGAAAGTTTAATCTTTAGTGCGGCCAGCGAGTTCTATACGAATGGCACTTTCCCGCGTTGTGTGCAGAAGGTTCCTTTTTTTGTGCAAGCTGGAGCTGAACGAACCTACCAATCACACTGGACTATATGGCTCCCGAGGGCGGGCCATCAGCCGGGGTTGATGCAAGCAGAGAAACATTGCACAACTATGGAGGCGCTCGTGTAACATCACATAGCCGTCATAGAATTCCTACTTGTTACTGTGTTTGAAATGAGAATGTTTGACTTCGAGCTGGACGAAGTCAATGTTACCGCCGTTAAGGACCAACACCGACGTTCCGTTGACGATGTCACTAATGGGTGTGGACCTTCAATGGGGCCATTCAGCCAGCTCCCGCCCGCCGTCCCGCTTCGGAGTCAGGCTGGAGCCTCATCAAAGGCTTACCTGCCTCGGTTACATAAGCAACAGAACATCGGTGTTGGGTAGGACGTACAGCTGAATCCATGGGGTTATTATAGAAACTAAAAGCCAGTGAATAACGCCTCCATGGCTGCATCCCATTGTTTTATATAATAAATAATTAATGTTGTCCCAGCTGATAATGAACAGCCCGGTCGCAGTCGAGAAAATTGACCCCCGGCTCCCCTGAGCCTGTGCCTTTTTGGGAGCACATATTTGTGCAAAAAGTTTTTTCTATAACTTCAAAAAGTCCAAGTACAGGTCGAGACTTACTGACGATCTTCTTCAAGCCATAGTGAGGGTGTCAACTGCTTCCTCGCTCAAGCCAAATGTGGCTCAGCTATGTGAGAGGAAGCGCTGCCAGGTCTCTGGCAGCAGGAAGCAGGCAAGAGAAGCCATGTTTAGAAAAACCGTTCATGTTCACAAGAACCCATTATAGTTAAAGAACTGTTAGTAGTGATGTTTGAGAAGATTAGATTTTTTGAACAAAGCTTTTTCAGTGGAATACCTGATGCAGCCCAGCCACACCCAGACTCTGCGTCCTGCAGCCCTCAGGTAATTTGAGTTTGAGACCCCTGGAATCAACAGACGGTGGCCTAGCCACCTTCGCGTGACCCTCCAGGAGTGTTGTTGTGGCCGAGTGGTTAAGGCGATGGACTAGAAATCCATTGGGGTCTCCCCGCGCAGGTTCGAATCCTGCCAACAACGTGAAGTTACCCTGATGTTGTTTTACCTTGGATAAAGTTCTTGATTGACCATTGCATAATTGGTGTTGTGTTCCTAGCTTGTTTTTCAGTACCAATTGGGAAAGTGTTGGGAACATCTGTTGAGGCATTGTACTGTATATTAAAGAATATGCTGCTGCACATTGTAAAGGCTGAATAGTCCTAAACAAATACCATGCTGACCAAAACAAACTACAGTGAGCAATTACATTGCAACATAGTGGATCTGCCTTCCAACCACATTAGCCTTTTAAACTAAATGTCATTAACATCTTTTGTCAGCTGGACTTGGCACCTAATCCAGGGATGGTGTAATTTGTTAGTGTTTTGGTGTTTTGTATATAGACAGGTTTTAAATTGTTATTGTATATAGTTTTTAGTTGTTGTGTTTGCACTCTCTCTTTAAAAAAATGTGGGGAAAAAAACACAACTCTTGTGGTGTAATAGCAACACATCCATCCTTTGGGTGGAAGACTCCAGGTGCAAATCCTGGCAAGAGTGTGTTAGGTGCACAATCAGTATTTCATTTGCTGGGTTTCATATACCAGTTTTCATTAAGAGATTTTTAATAGAATCTGTCACCCTACTATGTGTTTATATTGAGGTAATAATGGGTGGTTGAGGTGTTTATATTAAGATGTGATTCTAATGATTTGCCCTAATTCATGTTTAAAATGAATTTGAACCATATCTCAATGTATGCTGAAGTATTGACATTTTCTGTGTTACTGTTACTGTGTATTATGGATTTTATATGGAATTTTTCTCCTTTTCTTTCTGTTTCTCTTCCCCCCTTCCTCTCTTCTTTTTTCTTCCCCCCCCCTTAAAATTCCCTTTTCAACCAGTGTCCCTAGCTAGTTTTTCAGTACCATTTATGAAAGTGTTGGGAACATCTGCATTGTAAAGTCTGAATATTCCTAAAAAAATGCCATGCTGACCAAAACAAACTACAGTGAGCAATTACATTACACCATAGTGGATCCGCATTCCAACCACGTTAGTCTGTTAAACTAAATGTCATTGACATCTTTTGTCAGCTGGACTTGGCACCTAATCCAGAGACAAGCATAAGCCGGTGTAACTAAAAGATGGTTACGTGGGTACATGGATTGTTACCATCTTCTGCATTAGAAGTACGTAGAACAAGTCCCTCCCCACCCTTCGATAGCTCAGTTGGTAGAGCGGAGGACTGTAGGTTAGTCAGCTGGGATCCTTAAGTCGCTGGTTCAACTCCGGCTCGAAGGAGAACATTTTGGCGGAAAAGTCCAGGTACTGCTCTAACGCCATGGCTATTTGTCCCTATACTAACATCTCCCGCTGCAAGGACATTTTTTCAAAGCTCTGCAACATGTTGCCTTTACTCACCAAAGCTCCTGCTCCAATTTACAGGACTGCTTTTGACCATGGATTAAAACAGGGTTCTCAAGCTTGCGGCCTGCGAGACAATATTTTGTGGCCCTCAGGACGATATGAAAGTTTAATCTTTAGTGCGGCCAGCGAGTTCTATACGAATGGCCTTTTCCCGCGTTGTGTGCAGAAGGTTCCTTTTTTTGTGCAAGCTGGAGCTGAACGAACCTACCAATCACACTGGACTATATGGCTCCCGAGGGCGGGCCATCAGCCGGGGTTGATGCAAGCAGAGAAACATTGCACAACTATGGAGGCGCTCGTGTAACATCACATAGCCGTCATAGAATTCCTACTTGTTACTGTGTTTGAAATGAGAATGTTTGACTTCGAGCTGGACGAAGTCAATGTTACCGCCGTTAAGGACCAACACCGACGTTCCGTTGACGATGTCACTAATGGGTGTGGACCTTCAATGGGGCCATTCAGCCAGCTCCCGCCCGCCGTCCCGCTTCGGAGTCAGGCTGGAGCCTCATCAAAGGCTTACCTGCCTCGGTTACATAAGCAACAGAACATCGGTGTTGGGTAGGACGTACAGCTGAATCCATGGGGTTATTATAGAAACTAAAAGCCAGTGAATAACGCCTCCATGGCTGCATCCCATTGTTTTATATAATAAATAATTAATGTTGTCCCAGCTGATAATGAACAGCCCGGTCGCAGTCGATAAAATTGACCCCCGGCTCCCCTGAGCCTGTGCCTTTTTGGGAGCACATATTTGTGCAAAAAGTTTTTCTATAACTTCAAAAAGTCCAAATACAGGTCGAGACTTACTGACGATCTTCTTCAAGCCATAGTGAGGGTGTCAACTGCTTCCTCGCTCAAGCCAAATGTGGCTCAGCTATGTGAGAGGAAGCGCTGCCAGGTCTCTGGCAGCAGGAAGCAGGCAAGAGAAGCCATGTTTAGAAAAACCGTTCATGTTCACAAGAACCCATTATAGTTAAAGAACTGTTAGTAGTGATGTTTGAGAAGATTAGATGTTTTGAACAAAGCTTTTTCAGTGGAATACCTGATGCAGCCCAGCCACACCCAGACTCTGCGTCCTGCAGCCCTCAGGTAATTTGAGTTTGAGACCCCTGGAATCAACAGACGGTGGCCTAGCCACCTTCGCGTGAGCCTCCAGGAGTGTTGTTGTGGCCGAGTGGTTAAGGCGATGGACTAGAAATCCATTGGGGTCTCCCCGTGCAGGTTCGAATCCTGCCAACAACGTGAAGTTCCCCTGATGTTATTTTACCTTGGATAAGGTTCTTGATTGACCATTGCATAATTAGTGTTGTGTTCCTAGCTTGTTTTTCAGTACCAATTGGGAAAGTGTTGGGAACATCTGCTGAGGCATTGTATTGTATATTAATGAATATGCTGCTGCACATTGTAAAGGCTGAATAGTCCTAAACAAATACCATGCTGACCAAAACAAACTACAGTGAGCAATTACATTGCAACATAGTGGATCCGCCTTCCAACCACATTAGCCTTTTAAACTAAATGTCATTAAAATCTTTTGTCAGCTGGACTTGGCACCTAATCCAGGGATGGTGTAATTTGTTAGTGTTTTGGGGTTTTGTATATAGAAAGGTTTTAAATTGTTATTGTATATAGTTTTTAGTTGTTGTGTTTGCACTCTCTCTTTAAAAAAATGTGGGGAAAAAAAAACAACTCTTGTGGTGTAATAGCAACACATCCATCCTTTGGGTGGAAGACTCCAGGTGCAAATCCTGGCAAGAGTGTGTTAGGTGCACAATCAGTATTTCATTTGCTGGGTTTCATATACCAGTTTTCATTAAGAGATTTTTAATAGAATCTGTCACCCTACTATGTGTTTATATTGAGGTAATAATGGGTGGTTGAGGTGTTTATATTAAGATGTGATTCTAATGATTTGCCCTAATTCATGTTTAAAATGAATTTGAACCATATCTCAATGTATGCTGAAGTATTGACACTTTCTGTGTTACTGTTACTGTGTATTATGGATTTTATATTGAATTTTTCTCCTTTTCTTTCTGTTTCTCTTCCCCCCTTCCTCTCTTCTTTTTTCTTCCCCCCCCTTAAAATTCCCTTTTCAACCAGTGTCCCTAGCTAGTTTTTCAGTACCATTTAGGAAAGTGTTGGGAAGATCTGCATTGTAAAGTCTGAATATTCCTAAAAAAATGCCATGCTGACCAAACAAACTACAGTGAGCAGTTACATTACACCATAGTGGATCCGCATTCCAACCACGTTAGTCTGTTAAACTAAATGTCATTGACATCTTTTGTCAGCTGGACTTGGCACCTAATCCAGAGACAAGCATAAGCCGGTGTAACTAAAAGATGGTTACGTGGGTACATGGATTGTTACCATCTTCTGCATTAGAAGTACGTAGAACAAGTCCCTCCCCACCCTTCGATAGCTCAGTTGGTAGAGCGGAGGACTGTAGGTTAGTCAGCTGGGATCCTTAAGTCGCTGGTTCAACTCCGGCTCGAAGGAGAACATTTTGGCGGAAAAGTCCAGGTACTGCTCTAACGCCATGGCTATTTGTCCCTATACTAACATCTCCCGCTGCAAGGACATTTTTTCAAAGCTCTGCAACATGTTGCCTTTACTCACCAAAGCTCCTGCTCCAATTTACAGGACTGCTTTTGACCATGGATTAAAACAGGGTTCTCAAGCTTGCGGCCTGCGAGACAATATTTTGTGGCCCTCAGGACGATATGAAAGTTTAATCTTTAGTGCGGCCAGCGAGTTCTATACGAATGGCCTTTTCCCGCGTTGTGTGCAGAAGGTTCCTTTTTTTGTGTAAGCTGGAGCTGAACGAACCTACCAATCACACTGGACTATATGGCTCCCGAGGGCGGGCCATCAGCCGGGGTTGATGCAAGCAGAGAAACATTGCACAACTATGGAGGCGCTCGTGTAACATCACATAGCCGTCATAGAATTCCTACTTGTTACTGTGTTTGAAATGAGAATGTTTGACTTCGAGCTGGACGAAGTCAATGTTACCGCCGTTAAGGACCAACACCGACGTTCCGTTGACGATGTCACTAATGGGTGTGGACCTTCAATGGGGCCATTCAGCCAGCTCCCGCCCGCCGTCCCGCTTCGGAGTCAGGCTGGAGCCTCATCAAAGGCTTACCTGCCTCGGTTACATAAGCAACAGAACATCGGTGTTGGGTAGGACGTACAGCTGAATCCATGGGGTTATTATAGAAACTAAAAGCCAGTGAATAACGCCTCCATGGCTGCATCCCATTGTTTTATATAATAAATAATTAATGTTGTCCCAGCTGATAATGAACAGCCCGGTCGCAGTCGATAAAATTGACCCCCGGCTCCCCTGAGCCTGTGCCTTTTTGGGAGCACATATTTGTGCAAAAAGTTTTTCTATAACTTCAAAAAGTCCAAATACAGGTCGAGACTTACTGACGATCTTCTTCAAGCCATAGTGAGGGTGTCAACTGCTTCCTCGCTCAAGCCAAATGTGGCTCAGCTATGTGAGAGGAAGCGCTGCCAGGTCTCTGGCAGCAGGAAGCAGGCAAGAGAAGCCATGTTTAGAAAAACCGTTCATGTTCAAAAGAACCCATTATAGTTAAAGAACTGTTAGTAGTGATGTTTGAGAAGATTAGATTTTTTGAACAAAGCTTTTTCAGTGGAATACCTGATGCAGCCCAGCCACACCCAGACTCTGCGTCCTGCAGCCCTCAGGTAATTTGAGTTTGAGACCCCTGGAATCAACAGACGGTGGCCTAGCCACCTTCGCGTGAGCCTCCAGGAGTGTTGTTGTGGCCGAGTGGTTAAGGCGATGGACTAGAAATCCATTGGGGTCTCCCCGCGCAGGTTCGAATCCTGCCAACAACGTGAAGTTCCCCTGATGTTGTTTTACCTTGGATAAGGTTCTTGATTGACCATTGCATAATTAGTGTTGTGTTCCTAGCTTGTTTTTCAGTACCAATTGGGAAAGTGTTGGGAACATCTGCTGAGGCATTGTATTGTATATTAATGAATATGCTGCTGCACATTGTAAAGGCTGAATAGTCCTAAACAAATACCATGCTGACCAAAACAAACTACAGTGAGCAATTACATTGCAACATAGTGGATCCGCCTTCCAACCACATTAGCCTTTTAAACTAAATGTCATTAAAATCTTTTGTCAGCTGGACTTGGCACCTAATCCAGGGATGGTGTAATTTGTTAGTGTTTTGGGGTTTTGTATATAGAAAGGTTTTAAATTGTTATTGTATATAGTTTTTAGTTGTTGTGTTTGCACTCTCTCTTTAAAAAAATGTGGGGAAAAAAAAACAACTCTTGTGGTGTAATAGCAACACATCCATCCTTTGGGTGGAAGACTCCAGGTGCAAATCCTGGCAAGAGTGTGTTAGGTGCACAATCAGTATTTCATTTGCTGGGTTTCATATACCAGTTTTCATTAAGAGATTTTTAATAGAATCTGTCACCCTACTATGTGTTTATATTGAGGTAATAATGGGTGGTTGAGGTGTTTATATTAAGATGTGATTCTAATGATTTGCCCTAATTCATGTTTAGAATGAATTTGAACCATATCTCAATGTATGCTGAAGTATTGACACTTTCTGTGTTACTGTTACTGTGTATTATGGATTTTATATTGAATTTTTCTCCTTTTCTTTCTGTTTCTCTTCCCCCCTTCCTCTCTTCTTTTTTCTTCCCCCCCCTTAAAATTCCCTTTTCAACCAGTGTCCCTAGCTAGTTTTTCAGTACCATTTAGGAAAGTGTTGGGAAGATCTGCATTGTAAAGTCTGAATATTCCTAAAAAAATGCCATGCTGACCAAACAAACTACAGTGAGCAGTTACATTACACCATAGTGGATCCGCCTTCCAACCACGTTAGTCTGTTAAACTAAATGTCATTGACATCTTTTGTCAGCTGGACTTGGCACCTAATCCAGAGATAAGCATAAGCCGGTGTAACTAAAAGATGGTTACGTGGGTACATGGATTGTTACCATCTTCTGCATTAGAAGTACGTAGAACAAGTCCCTCCCCACCCTTCGATAGCTCAGTTGGTAGAGCGGAGGACTGTAGGTTAGTCAGCTGGGATCCTTAAGTCGCTGGTTCAACTCCGGCTCGAAGGAGAACATTTTGGCGGAAAAGTCCAGGTACTGCTCTAACGCCATGGCTATTTGTCCCTATACTAACATCTCCCGCTGCAAGGACATTTTTTCAAAGCTCTGCAACATGTTGCCTTTACTCACCAAAGCTCCTGCTCCAATTTACAGGACTGCTTTTGACCATAGATTAAAACAGGGTTCTCAAGCTTGCGGCCTGCGAGACAATATTTTGTGGCCCTCAGGACGATATGAAAGTTTAATCTTTAGTGCGGCCAGCGAGTTCTATACGAATGGCCTTTTCCCGCGTTGTGTGCAGAAGGTTCCTTTTTTTGTGCAAGCTGGAGCTGAACGAACCTACCAATCACACTGGACTATATGGCTCCCGAGGGCGGGCCATCAGCCGGGGTTGATGCAAGCAGAGAAACATTGCACAACTATGGAGGCGCTCGTGTAACATCACATAGCCGTCATAGAATTCCTACTTGTTACTGTGTTTGAAATGAGAATGTTTGACTTCGAGCTAGACGAAGTCAATGTTACCGCCGTTAAGGACCAACACCGACGTTCCGTTGACGATGTCACTAATGGGTGTGGACCTTCAATGGGGCCATTCAGCCAGCTCCCGCCCGCCGTCCCGCTTCGGAGTCAGGCTGGAGCCTCATCAAAGGCTTACCTGCCTCGGTTACATAAGCAACAGAACATCGGTGTTGGGTAGGACGTACAGCTGAATCCATGGGGTTATTATAGAAACTAAAAGCCAGTGAATAACGCCTCCATGGCTGCATCCCATTGTTTTATATAATAAATAATTAATGTTGTCCCAGCTGATAATGAACAGCCCGGTCGCAGTCGATAAAATTGACCCCCGGCTCCCCTGAGCCTGTGCCTTTTTGGGAGCACATATTTGTGCAAAAAGTTTTTCTATAACTTCAAAAAGTCCAAGTACAGGTCGAGACTTACTGACGATCTTCTTCAAGCCATAGTGAGGGTGTCAACTGCTTCCTCGCTCAAGCCAAATGTGGCTCAGCTATGTGAGAGGAAGCGCTGCCAGGTCTCTGGCAGCAGGAAGCAGGCAAGAGAAGCCATGTTTAGAAAAACCGTTCATGTTCAAAAGAACCCATTATAGTTAAAGAACTGTTAGTAGTGATGTTTGAGAAGATTAGATTTTTTGAACAAAGCTTTTTCAGTGGAATACCTGATGCAGCCCAGCCACACCCAGACTCTGCGTCCTGCAGCCCTCAGGTAATTTGAGTTTGAGACCCCTGGAATCAACAGACGGTGGCCTAGCCACCTTCGCGTGAGCCTCCAGGAGTGTTGTTGTGGCCGAGTGGTTAAGGCGATGGACTAGAAATCCATTGGGGTCTCCCCGCGCACGTTCGAATCCTGCCAACAATGTGAAGTTCCCCTGATGTTGTTTTACCTTGGATAAGGTTCTTGATTGACCATTGCATAATTAGTGTTGTGTTCCTAGCTTGTTTTTCAGTACCAATTGGGAAAGTGTTGGGAACATCTGCTGAGGCATTGTACTGTATATTAATGAATATGCTGCTGCACATTGTAAAGGCTGAATAGTCCTAAACAAATACCATGCTGACCAAAACAAACTACAGTGAGAAATTACATTGCAACATAGTGGATCCGCCTTCCAACCACATTAGCCTTTTAAACTAAATGTCATTAAAATCTTTTGTCAGCTGGACTTGGCACCTAATCCAGGGATGGTGTAATTTGTTAGTGTTTTGGGGTTTTGTATATAGACAGGTTTTAAATTGTTATTGTATATAGTTTTTAGTTGTTGTGTTTGCACTCTCTCTTTAAAAAAATGTGGGGAAAAAAACACAACTCTTGTGGTGTAATAGCAACACATCCATCCTTTGGGTGGAAGACTCCAGGTGCAAATCCTGGCAAGAGTGTGTTAGGTGCACAATCAGTATTTCATTTGCTGGGTTTCATATACCAGTTTTCATTAAGAGATTTTTAATAGAATCTGTCACCCTACTATGTGTTTATATTGAGGTAATAATGGGTGGTTGAGGTGTTTATATTAAGATGTGATTCTAATGATTTGCCCTAATTCATGTTTAAAATGAATTTGAACCATATCTCAATGTATGCTGAAGTATTGACATTTTCTGTGTTACTGTTACTGTGTATTATGGATTTTATATTGAATTTTTCTCCTTTTCTTTCTGTTTCTCTTCCCCCCTTCCTCTCTTCTTTTTTCTTCCCCCCCCTTAAAATTCCCTTTTCAACCAGTGTCCCTAGCTAGTTTTTCAGTACCATTTAGGAAAGTGTTGGGAAGATCTGCATTGTAAAGTCTGAATATTCCTAAAAAAATGCCATGCTGACCAAACAAACTACAGTGAGCAGTTACATTACACCATAGTGGATCCGCCTTCCAACCACGTTAGTCTGTTAAACTAAATGTCATTGACATCTTTTGTCAGCTGGACTTGGCACCTAATCCAGAGACAAGCATAAGCCGGTGTAACTAAAAGATGGTTACGTGGGTACATGGATTGTTACCATCTTCTGCATTAGAAGTACGTAGAACAAGTCCCTCCCCACCCTTCGATAGCTCAGTTGGTAGAGCGGAGGACTGTAGGTTAGTCAGCTAGGATCCTTAAGTCGCTGGTTCAACTCCGGCTCGAAGGAGAACATTTTGGCGGAAAAGTCCAGGTACTGCTCTAACGCCATGGCTATTTGTCCCTATACTAACATCTCCCGCTGCAAGGACATTTTTTCAAAGCTCTGCAACATGTTGCCTTTACTCACCAAAGCTCCTGCTCCAATTTACAGGACTGCTTTTGACCATGGAAAAAACAGGGTTCTCAAGCTTGCGGCCTGCGAGACAATATTTTGTGGCCCTCAGGACGATATGAAAGTTTAATCTTTAGTGCGGCCAGCGAGTTCTATACGAATGGCCTTTTCCCGCGTTGTGTGCAGAAGGTTCCTTTTTTTGTGCAAGCTGGAGCTGAACGAACCTACCAATCACACTGGACTATATGGCTCCCGAGGGCGGGCCATCAGCCGGGGTTGATGCAAGCAGAGAAACATTGCACAACTATGGAGGCGCTCGTGTAACATCACATAGCCGTCATAGAATTCCTACTTGTTACTGTGTTTGAAATGAGAATGTTTGACTTCGAGCTGGACGAAGTCAATGTTACCGCCGTTAAGGACCAACACCGACGTTCCGTTGACGATGTCACTAATGGGTGTGGACCTTCAATGGGGCCATTCAGCCAGCTCCCGCCCGCCGTCCCGCTTCGGAGTCAGGCTGGAGCCTCATCAAAGGCTTACCTGCCTCGGTTACATAAGCAACAGAACATCGGTGTTGGGTAGGACGTACAGCTGAATCCATGGGGTTATTATAGAAACTAAAAGCCAGTGAATAACGCCTCCATGGCTGCATCCCATTGTTTTATATAATAAATAATTAATGTTGTCCCAGCTGATAATGAACAGCCCGGTCGCAGTCGATAAAATTGACCCCCGGCTCCCCTGAGCCTGTGCCTTTTTGGGAGCACATATTTGTGCAAAAAGTTTTTCTATAACTTCAAAAAGTCCAAGTACAGGTCGAGACTTACTGACGATCTTCTTCAAGCCATAGTGAGGGTGTCAACTGCTTCCTCGCTCAAGCCAAATGTGGCTCAGCTATGTGAGGGGAAGCGCTGCCAGGTCTCTGGCAGCAGGAAGCAGGCAAGAGAAGCCATGTTTAGAAAAACCGTTCATGTTCAAAAGAACCCATTATAGTTAAAGAACTGTTAGTAGTGATGTTTGAGAAGATTAGATTTTTTGAACAAAGCTTTTTCAGTGGAATACCTGATGCAGCCCAGCCACACCCAGAGATAAGCATAAGCCGGTGTAACTAAAAGATGGTTACGTGGGTACATGGATTGTTACCATCTTCTGCATTAGAAGTACGTAGAACAAGTCCCTCCCCACCCTTCGATAGCTCAGTTGGTAGAGCGGAGGACTGTAGGTTAGTCAGCTGGGATCCTTAAGTCGCTGGTTCAACTCCGGCTCGAAGGAGAACATTTTGGCGGAAAAGTCCAGGTACTGCTCTAACGCCATGGCTATTTGTCCCTATACTAACATCTCCCGCTGCAAGGACATTTTTTCAAAGCTCTGCAACATGTTGCCTTTACTCACCAAAGCTCCTGCTCCAATTTACAGGACTGCTTTTGACCATGGATTAAAACAGGGTTCTCAAGCTTGCGGCCTGCGAGACAATATTTTGTGGCCCTCAGGACGATATGAAAGTTTAATCTTTAGTGCGGCCAGCGAGTTCTATACGAATGGCCTTTTCCCGCGTTGTGTGCAGAAGGTTCCTTTTTTTGTGCAAGCTGGAGCTGAACGAACCTACCAATCACACTGGACTATATGGCTCCCGAGGGCGGGCCATCAGCCGGGGTTGATGCAAGCAGAGAAACATTGCACAACTATGGAGGCGCTCGTGTAACATCACATAGCCGTCATAGAATTCCTACTTGTTACTGTGTTTGAAATGAGAATGTTTGACTTCGAGCTGGACGAAGTCAATGTTACCGCCGTTAAGGACCAACACCGACGTTCCGTTGACGATGTCACTAATGGGTGTGGACCTTCAATGGGGCCATTCAGCCAGCTCCCGCCCGCCGTCCCGCTTCGGAGTCAGGCTGGAGCCTCATCAAAGGCTTACCTGCCTCGGTTACATAAGCAACAGAACATCGGTGTTGGGTAGGACGTACAGCTGAATCCATGGGGTTATTATAGAAACTAAAAGCCAGTGAATAACGCCTCCATGGCTGCATCCCATTGTTTTATATAATAAATAATTAATGTTGTCCCAGCTGATAATGAACAGCCCGGTCGCAGTCGAGAAAATTGACCCCCGGCTCCCCTGAGCCTGTGCCTTTTTGGGAGCACATATTTGTGCAAAAAGTTTTTTCTATAACTTCAAAAAGTCCAAGTACAGGTCGAGACTTACTGACGATCTTCTTCAAGCCATAGTGAGGGTGTCAACTGCTTCCTCGCTCAAGCCAAATGTGGCTCAGCTATGTGAGAGGAAGCGCTGCCAGGTCTCTGGCAGCAGGAAGCAGGCAAGAGAAGCCATGTTTAGAAAAACCGTTCATGTTCACAAGAACCCATTATAGTTAAAGAACTGTTAGTAGTGATGTTTGAGAAGATTAGATTTTTTGAACAAAGCTTTTTCAGTGGAATACCTGATGCAGCCCAGCCACACCCAGACTCTGCGTCCTGCAGCCCTCAGGTAATTTGAGTTTGAGACCCCTGGAATCAACAGACGGTGGCCTAGCCACCTTCGCGTGACCCTCCAGGAGTGTTGTTGTGGCCGAGTGGTTAAGGCGATGGACTAGAAATCCATTGGGGTCTCCCCGCGCAGGTTCGAATCCTGCCAACAACGTGAAGTTACCCTGATGTTGTTTTACCTTGGATAAAGTTCTTGATTGACCATTGCATAATTGGTGTTGTGTTCCTAGCTTGTTTTTCAGTACCAATTGGGAAAGTGTTGGGAACATCTGTTGAGGCATTGTACTGTATATTAAAGAATATGCTGCTGCACATTGTAAAGGCTGAATAGTCCTAAACAAATACCATGCTGACCAAAACAAACTACAGTGAGCAATTACATTGCAACATAGTGGATCTGCCTTCCAACCACATTAGCCTTTTAAACTAAATGTCATTAACATCTTTTGTCAGCTGGACTTGGCACCTAATCCAGGGATGGTGTAATTTGTTAGTGTTTTGGTGTTTTGTATATAGACAGGTTTTAAATTGTTATTGTATATAGTTTTTAGTTGTTGTGTTTGCACTCTCTCTTTAAAAAAATGTGGGGAAAAAAACACAACTCTTGTGGTGTAATAGCAACACATCCATCCTTTGGGTGGAAGACTCCAGGTGCAAATCCTGGCAAGAGTGTGTTAGGTGCACAATCAGTATTTCATTTGCTGGGTTTCATATACCAGTTTTCATTAAGAGATTTTTAATAGAATCTGTCACCCTACTATGTGTTTATATTGAGGTAATAATGGGTGGTTGAGGTGTTTATATTAAGATGTGATTCTAATGATTTGCCCTAATTCATGTTTAAAATGAATTTGAACCATATCTCAATGTATGCTGAAGTATTGACATTTTCTGTGTTACTGTTACTGTGTATTATGGATTTTATATGGAATTTTTCTCCTTTTCTTTCTGTTTCTCTTCCCCCCTTCCTCTCTTCTTTTTTCTTCCCCCCCCCTTAAAATTCCCTTTTCAACCAGTGTCCCTAGCTAGTTTTTCAGTACCATTTATGAAAGTGTTGGGAACATCTGCATTGTAAAGTCTGAATATTCCTAAAAAAATGCCATGCTGACCAAACAAACTACAGTGAGCAGTTACATTACACCATAGTGGATCCGCCTTCCAACCACGTTAGTCTGTTAAACTAAATGTCATTGACATCTTTTGTCAGCTGGACTTGGCACCTAATCCAGAGACAAGCATAAGCCGGTGTAACTAAAAGATGGTTACGTGGGTACATGGATTGTTACCATCTTCTGCATTAGAAGTACGTAGAACAAGTCCCTCCCCACCCTTCGATAGCTCAGTTGGTAGAGCGGAGGACTGTAGGTTAGTCAGCTGGGATCCTTAAGTCGCTGGTTCAACTCCGGCTCGAAGGAGAACATTTTGGCGGAAAAGTCCAGGTACTGCTCTAACGCCATGGCTATTTGTCCCTATACTAACATCTCCCGCTGCAAGGACATTTTTTCAAAGCTCTGCAACATGTTGCCTTTACTCACCAAAGCTCCTGCTCCAATTTACAGGACTGCTTTTGACCATGGAAAAAACAGGGTTCTCAAGCTTGCGGCCTGCGAGACAATATTTTGTGGCCCTCAGGACGATATGAAAGTTTAATCTTTAGTGCGGCCAGCGAGTTCTATACGAATGGCCTTTTCCCGCGTTGTGTGCAGAAGGTTCCTTTTTTTGTGCAAGCTGGAGCTGAACGAACCTACCAATCACACTGGACTATATGGCTCCCGAGGGCGGGCCATCAGCCGGGGTTGATGCAAGCAGAGAAACATTGCACAACTATGGAGGCGCTCGTGTAACATCACATAGCCGTCATAGAATTCCTACTTGTTACTGTGTTTGAAATGAGAATGTTTGACTTCGAGCTGGACGAAGTCAATGTTACCGCCGTTAAGGACCAACACCGACGTTCCGTTGACGATGTCACTAATGGGTGTGGACCTTCAATGGGGCCATTCAGCCAGCTCCCGCCCGCCGTCCCGCTTCGGAGTCAGGCTGGAGCCTCATCAAAGGCTTACCTGCCTCGGTTACATAAGCAACAGAACATCGGTGTTGGGTAGGACGTACAGCTGAATCCATGGGGTTATTATAGAAACTAAAAGCCAGTGAATAACGCCTCCATGGCTGCATCCCATTGTTTTATATAATAAATAATTAATGTTGTCCCAGCTGATAATGAACAGCCCGGTCGCAGTCGATAAAATTGACCCCCGGCTCCCCTGAGCCTGTGCCTTTTTGGGAGCACATATTTGTGCAAAAAGTTTTTCTATAACTTCAAAAAGTCCAAGTACAGGTCGAGACTTACTGACGATCTTCTTCAAGCCATAGTGAGGGTGTCAACTGCTTCCTCGCTCAAGCCAAATGTGGCTCAGCTATGTGAGAGGAAGCGCTGCCAGGTCTCTGGCAGCAGGAAGCAGGCAAGAGAAGCCATGTTTAGAAAAACCGTTCATGTTCAAAAGAACCCATTATAGTTAAAGAACTGTTAGTAGTGATGTTTGAGAAGATTAGATTTTTTGAACAAAGCTTTTTCAGTGGAATACCTGATGCAGCCCAGCCACACCCAGAGATAAGCATAAGCCGGTGTAACTAAAAGATGGTTACGTGGGTACATGGATTGTTACCATCTTCTGCATTAGAAGTACGTAGAACAAGTCCCTCCCCACCCTTCGATAGCTCAGTTGGTAGAGCGGAGGACTGTAGGTTAGTCAGCTGGGATCCTTAAGTCGCTGGTTCAACTCCGGCTCGAAGGAGAACATTTTGGCGGAAAAGTCCAGGTACTGCTCTAACGCCATGGCTATTTGTCCCTATACTAACATCTCCCGCTGCAAGGACATTTTTTCAAAGCTCTGCAACATGTTGCCTTTACTCACCAAAGCTCCTGCTCCAATTTACAGGACTGCTTTTGACCATGGATTAAAACAGGGTTCTCAAGCTTGCGGCCTGCGAGACAATATTTTGTGGCCCTCAGGACGATATGAAAGTTTAATCTTTAGTGCGGCCAGCGAGTTCTATACGAATGGCCTTTTCCCGCGTTGTGTGCAGAAGGTTCCTTTTTTTGTGCAAGCTGGAGCTGAACGAACCTACCAATCACACTGGACTATATGGCTCCCGAGGGCGGGCCATCAGCCGGGGTTGATGCAAGCAGAGAAACATTGCACAACTATGGAGGCGCTCGTGTAACATCACATAGCCGTCATAGAATTCCTACTTGTTACTGTGTTTGAAATGAGAATGTTTGACTTCGAGCTGGACGAAGTCAATGTTACCGCCGTTAAGGACCAACACCGACGTTCCGTTGACGATGTCACTAATGGGTGTGGACCTTCAATGGGGCCATTCAGCCAGCTCCCGCCCGCCGTCCCGCTTCGGAGTCAGGCTGGAGCCTCATCAAAGGCTTACCTGCCTCGGTTACATAAGCAACAGAACATCGGTGTTGGGTAGGACGTACAGCTGAATCCATGGGGTTATTATAGAAACTAAAAGCCAGTGAATAACGCCTCCATGGCTGCATCCCATTGTTTTATATAATAAATAATTAATGTTGTCCCAGCTGATAATGAACAGCCCGGTCGCAGTCGATAAAATTGACCCCCGGCTCCCCTGAGCCTGTGCCTTTTTGGGAGCACATATTTGTGCAAAAAGTTTTTCTATAACTTCAAAAAGTCCAAGTACAGGTCGAGACTTACTGACGATCTTCTTCAAGCCATAGTGAGGGTGTCAACTGCTTCCTCGCTCAAGCCAAATGTGGCTCAGCTATGTGAGAGGAAGCGCTGCCAGGTCTCTGGCAGCAGGAAGCAGGCAAGAGAAGCCATGTTTAGAAAAACCGTTCATGTTCAAAAGAACCCATTATAGTTAAAGAACTGTTAGTAGTGATGTTTGAGAAGATTAGATTTTTTGAACAAAGCTTTTTCAGTGGAATACCTGATGCAGCCCAGCCACACCCAGACTCTGCGTCCTGCAGCCCTCAGGTAATTTGAGTTTGAGACCCCTGGAATCAACAGACGGTGGCCTAGCCACCTTCGCGTGAGCCTCCAGCAGTGTTGTTGTGGCCGAGTGGTTAAGGCGATGGACTAGAAATCCATTGGGGTCTCCCCGCGCACGTTCGAATCCTGCCAACAACGTGAAGTTCCCCTGATGTTGTTTTACCTTGGATAAGGTTCTTGATTGACCATTGCATAATTAGTGTTGTGTTCCTAGCTTGTTTTTCAGTACCAATTGGGAAAGTGTTGGGAACATCTGCTGAGGCATTGTACTGTATATTAATGAATATGCTGCTGCACATTGTAAAGGCTGAATAGTCCTAAACAAATACCATGCTGACCAAAACAAACTACAGTGAGCAATTACATTGCAACATAGTGGATCCGCCTTCCAACCACATTAGCCTTTTAAACTAAATGTCATTAAAATCTTTTGTCAGCTGGACTTGGCACCTAATCCAGGGATGGTGTAATTTGTTAGTGTTTTGGGGTTTTGTATATAGACAGGTTTTAAATTGTTATTGTATATAGTTTTTAGTTGTTGTGTTTGCACTCTCTCTTTAAAAAAATGTGGGGAAAAAAACACAACTCTTGTGGTGTAATAGCAACACATCCATCCTTTGGGTGGAAGACTCCAGGTGCAAATCCTGGCAAGAGTGTGTTAGGTGCACAATCAGTATTTCATTTGCTGGGTTTCATATACCAGTTTTCATTAAGAGATTTTTAATAGAATCTGTCACCCTACTATGTGTTTATATTGAGGTAATAATGGGTGGTTGAGGTGTTTATATTAAGATGTGATTCTAATGATTTGCCCTAATTCATGTTTAAAATGAATTTGAACCATATCTCAATGTATGCTGAAGTATTGACACTTTCTGTGTTACTGTTACTGTGTATTATGGATTTTATATTGAATTTTTCTCCTTTTCTTTCTGTTTCTCTTCCCCCCTTCCTCTCTTCTTTTTTCTTCCCCCCCCTTAAAATTCCCTTTTCAACCAGTGTCCCTAGCTAGTTTTTCAGTACCATTTAGGAAAGTGTTGGGAAGATCTGCATTGTAAAGTCTGAATATTCCTAAAAAAATGCCATGCTGACCAAACAAACTACAGTGAGCAGTTACATTACACCATAGTGGATCCGCCTTCCAACCACGTTAGTCTGTTAAACTAAATGTCATTGACATCTTTTGTCAGCTGGACTTGGCACCTAATCCAGAGACAAGCATAAGCCGGTGTAACTAAAAGATGGTTACGTGGGTACATGGATTGTTACCATCTTCTGCATTAGAAGTACGTAGAACAAGTCCCTCCCCACCCTTCGATAGCTCAGTTGGTAGAGCGGAGGACTGTAGGTTAGTCAGCTGGGATCTTTAAGTCGCTGGTTCAACTCCGGCTCGAAGGAGAACATTTTGGCGGAAAAGTCCAGGTACTGCTCTAACGCCATGGCTATTTGTCTCTATACTAACATCTCCCGCTGCAAGGACATTTTTTCAAAGCTCTGCAACATGTTGCCTTTACTCACCAAAGCTCCTGCTCCAATTTACAGGACTGCTTTTGACCATGGATTAAAACAGGGTTCTCAAGCTTGCGGCCTGCGAGACAATATTTTGTGGCCCTCAGGACGATATGAAAGTTTAATCTTTAGTGCGGCCAGCGAGTTCTATACGAATGGCACTTTCCCGCGTTGTGTGCAGAAGGTTCCTTTTTTTGTGCAAGCTGGAGCTGAACGAACCTACCAATCACACTGGACTATATGGCTCCCGAGGGCGGGCCATCAGCCGGGGTTGATGCAAGCAGAGAAACATTGCACAACTATGGAGGCGCTCGTGTAACATCACATAGCCGTCATAGAATTCTTACTTGTTACTGTGTTTGAAATGAGAATGTTTGACTTCGAGCTGGACGAAGTCAATGTTACCGCCGTTAAGGACCAACACCGACGTTCCGTTGACGATGTCACTAATGGGTGTGGACCTTCAATGGGGCCATTCAGCCAGCTCCCGCCCGCCGTCCCGCTTCGGAGTCAGGCTGGAGCCTCATCAAAGGCTTACCTGCCTCGGTTACATAAGCAACAGAACATCGGTGTTGGGTAGGACGTACAGCTGAATCCATGGGGTTATTATAGAAACTAAAAGCCAGTGAATAACGCCTCCATGGCTGCATCCCATTGTTTTATATAATAAATAATTAATGTTGTCCCAGGTGATAATGAACAGCCCGGTCGCAGTCGATAAAATTGACCCCCGGCTCCCCTGAGCCTGTGCCTTTTTGGGAGCACATATTTGTGCAAAAAGTTTTTCTATAACTTCAAAAAGTCCAAGTACAGGTCGAGACTTACTGACGATCTTCTTCAAGCCATAGTGAGGGTGTCAACTGCTTCCTCGCTCAAGCCAAATGTGGCTCAGCTATGTGAGAGGAAGCGCTGCCAGGTCTCTGGCAGCAGGAAGCAGGCAAGAGAAGCCATGTTTAGAAAAACCGTTCATGTTCACAAGAACCCATTATAGTTAAAGAACTGTTAGTAGTGATGTTTGAGAAGATTAGATTTTTTGAACAAAGCTTTTTCAGTGGAATACCTGATGCAGCCCAGCCACACCCAGACTCTTCGTCCTGCAGCCCTCAGGTAATTTGAGTTTGAGACCCCTGGAATCAACAGACGGTGGCCTAGCCACCTTCGCGTGAACCTCCAGGAGTGTTGTTGTGGCCGAGTGGTTAATGCGATGGACTAGAAATCCACTGGGGTCTCCCCGCGCAGGTTCGAATCCTGCCAACAACGTGAAGTTCCCCTGATGTTGTTTTACCTTGGATAAGGTTCTTGATTGACCATTGCATAATTAGTGTTGTGTTCCTAGCTTGTTTTTCAGTACCAATTGGGAAAGTGTTGGGAACATCTGCTGAGGCATTGTACTGTATATTAATGAATCTGCTGCTGCACATTGTAAAGGCTGAATAGTCCTAAACAAATACCATGCTGACCAAAACAAACTACAGTGAGCAACTACATTGCAACGTAGTGGATCCGCCTTCCAACCACATTAGCCTGTTAAACTAAATGTCATTAACATCTTTTGTCAGCTGGACTTGGCACCTAATCCAGGGATGGTGTAATTTGTTAGTGTTTTGGGGTTTTGTATATAGACACGTTTTAAATTGTTATTGTATATAGTTTTTAATTGTTGTGTTTGCACTCTCTCTTTAAAAAAAAGTGGGGAAAAAAACACAACTCTTGTGGTGTAATAGCAACACATCCATCCTTTGGGTGGAAGACTCCAGGTGCAAATCCTGGCAAGAGTGTGTTAGGTGCACAATCAGTATTTCATTTGCTGGGTTTCATATACCAGTTTTCATTAAGAGATTTTTAATAGAATCTGTCACCCTACTATGTGTTTATATTGAGGTAATAATGGGTGGTTGAGGTGTTTATATTAAGATGTGATTCTAATGATTTGCCCTAATTCATGTTTAAAATGAATTTGAACCATATCTCAATGTATGCTGAAGTATTGACACTTTCTGTGTTACTGTTACTGTGTATTATGGATTTTATATTGAATTTTTCTCCTTTTCTTTCTGTTTCTCTTCCCCCCTTCCTCTCTTCTTTTTTCTTCCCCCCCCTTAAAATTCCCTTTTCAACCAGGGTCCCTAGCTAGTTTTTCAGTACCATTTAGGAAAGTGTTGGGAAGATCTGCATTGTAAAGTCTGAATATTCCTAAAAAAATGCCATGCTGACCAAAACAAACTACAGTGAGCAGTTACATTACACCATAGTGGATCCGCCTTCCAACCACGTTAGTCTGTTAAACTAAATGTCATTGACATCTTTTGTCAGCTGAACTTGGCACCTAATCTTCTTACCTCTAATCTTCTGGATTAGAGGTACGTAGAACAAGTCCCTCCCCACCCTTCGATAGCTCAGTTGGTAGAGCGGAGGACTGTAGGTTAGTCAGCTGGGATCCTTAGGTCGCTGGTTCAACTCCGGCTCGAAGGAGAACATTTTGGCGGAACAGTCCAGGTACTGCTCTAACGCCATGGCTACTTGTCCCTATACTAACATCTCCCGCTGCAAGGACATTTTTTCAAAGCTCTGCAACATGTTGCCTTTACTCACCAAAGCTCCTGCTCCAATTTACAGGACTGCTTTTGACCATGGATTAAAACAGGGTTCTCAAGCTTGCGGCCTGCGAGACAATATTTTGTGGCCCTCAGGACGATATGAAAGTTTAATCTTTAGTGCGGCCAGCGAGTTCTATACGAATGGCACTTTCCCGCGTTGTGTGCAGAAGGTTCCTTTTTTTGTGCAAGCTGGAGCTGAACGAACCTACCAATCACACTGGACTATATGGCTCCCGAGGGCGGGCCATCAGCCGGGGTTGATGCAAGCAGAGAAACATTGCACAACTATGGAGGCGCTCGTGTAACATCACATAGCCGTCATAGAATTCCTACTTGTTACTGTGTTTGAAATGAGAATGTTTGACTTCGAGCTGGACGAAGTCAATGTTACCGCCGTTAAGGACCAACACCGACGTTCCGTTGACGATGTCACTAATGGGTGTGGACCTTCAATGGGGCCATTCAGCCAGCTCCCGCCCGCCGTCCCGCTTCGGAGTCAGGCTGGAGCCTCATCAAAGGCTTACCTGCCTCGGTTACATAAGCAACAGAACATCGGTGTTGGGTAGGACGTACAGCTGAATCCATGGGGTTATTATAGAAACTAAAAGCCAGTGAATAACGCCTCCATGGCTGCATCCCATTGTTTTATATAATAAATAATTAATGTTGTCCCAGCTGATAATGAACAGCCCGGTCGCAGTCGATAAAATTGACCCCCGGCTCCCCTGAGCCTGTGCCTTTTTGGGAGCACATATTTGTGCAAAAAGTTTTTCTATAACTTCAAAAAGTCCAAGTACAGGTCGAGACTTACTGACGATCTTCTTCAAGCCATAGTGAGGGTGTCAACTGCTTCCTCGCTCAAGCCAAATGTGGCTCAGCTATGTGAGAGGAAGCGCTGCCAGATCTCTGGCAGCAGGAAGCAGGCAAGAGAAGCCATGTTTAGAAAAACCGTTAATGTTCAAAAGAACCCATTATAGTTAAAGAACTGTTAGTAGTGATGTTTGAGAAGATTAGATTTTTTGAACAAAGCTTTTTCAGTGGAATACCTGATGCAGCCCAGCCACACCCAGACTCTGCGTCCTGCAGCCCTCAGGTAATTTGAGTTTGAGACCCCTGGAATCAACAGACGGTGGCCTAGCCACCTTCGCGTGAGCCTCCAGGAGTGTTGTTGTGGCCGAGTGGTTAAGGCGATGGACTAGAAATCCATTGGGGTCTCCCCGCGCAGGTTCGAATCCTGCCAACAATGTGAAGTTCCCCTGATGTTGTTTTACCTTGGATAAGGTTCTTGATTGACCATTGCATAATTAGTGTTGTGTTCCTAGCTTGTTTTTCAGTACCAATTGGGAAAGTGTTGGGAACATCTGCTGAGGCATTGTACTGTATATTAATGAATCTGCTGCTGCACATTGTAAAGGCTGAATAGTCCTAAACAAATACCATGCTGACCAAAACAAACTACAGTGAGCAACTACATTGCAACATAGTGGATCCGCCTTCCAACCACATTAGCCTGTTAAACTAAATGTCATTAACATCTTTTGTCAGCTGGACTTGGCACCTAATCCAGGGATGGTGTAATTTGTTAGTGTTTTGGGGTTTTGTATATAGACAGGTTTTAAATTGTTATTGTATATAGTTTTTAGTTGTTGTGTTTGCACTCTCTCTTTAAAAAAATGTGGGGAAAAAAACACAACTCTTGTGGTGTAATAGCAACACATCCATCCTTTGGGTGGAAGACTCCAGGTGCAAATCCTGGCAAGAGTGTGTTAGGTGCACAATCAGTATTTCATTTGCTGGGTTTCATATACCAGTTTTCATTAAGAGATTTTTAATAGAATCTGTCACCCTACTATGTGTTTATATTGAGGTAATAATGGGTGGTTGAGGTGTTTATATTAAGATGTGATTCTAATGATTTGCCCTAATTCATGTTTAAAATGAATTTGAACCATATCTCAATGTATGCTGAAGTATTGACATTTTCTGTGTTACTGTTACTGTGTATTATGGATTTTATATTGAATTTTTCTCCTTTTCTTTCTGTTTCTCTTCCCCCCTTCCTCTCTTCTTTTTTCTTCCCCCCCCCTTAAAATTCCCTTTTCAACCAGTGTCCCTAGCTAGTTTTTCAGTACCATTTATGAAAGTGTTGGGAACATCTGCATTGTAAAGTCTGAATAGTCCTAAAAAAATGCCATGCTGACCAAAACAAACTACAGTGAGCAATTACATTACACCATAGTGGATCCGCATTCCAACCACGTTAGTCTGTTAAACTAAATGTCATTGACATCTTTTGTCAGCTGGACTTGGCACCTAATCTTCTTACCTCTAATCTTCTGGATTAGAGGTACGTAGAACAAGTCCCTCCCCACCCTTCGATAGCTCAGTTGGTAGAGCGGAGGACTGTAGGTTAGTCAGCTGGGATCCTTAGGTCGCTGGTTCAACTCCGGCTCGAAGGAGAACATTTTGGCGGAACAGTCCAGGTACTGCTCTAACGCCATGGCTACTTGTCCCTATACTAACATCTCCCGCTGCAAGGACATTTTTTCAAAGCTCTGCAACATGTTGCCTTTACTCACCAAAGCTCCTGCTCCAATTTACAGGACTGCTTTTGACCATGGATTAAAACAGGGTTCTCAAGCTTGCGGCCTGCGAGACAATATTTTGTGGCCCTCAGGACGATATGAAAGTTTAATCTTTAGTGCGGCCAGCGAGTTCTATACGAATGGCACTTTCCCGCGTTGTGTGCAGAAGGTTCCTTTTTTTGTGCAAGCTGGAGCTGAACGAACCTACCAATCACACTGGACTATATGGCTCCCGAGGGCGGGCCATCAGCCGGGGTTGATGCAAGCAGAGAAACATTGCACAACTATGGAGGCGCTCGTGTAACATCACATAGCCGTCATAGAATTCCTACTTGTTACTGTGTTTGAAATGAGAATGTTTGACTTCGAGCTGGACGAAGTCAATGTTACCGCCGTTAAGGACCAACACCGACGTTCCGTTGACGATGTCACTAATGGGTGTGGACCTTCAATGGGGCCATTCAGCCAGCTCCCGCCCGCCGTCCCGCTTCGGAGTCAGGCTGGAGCCTCATCAAAGGCTTACCTGCCTCGGTTACATAAGCAACAGAACATCGGTGTTGGGTAGGACGTACAGCTGAATCCATGGGGTTATTATAGAAACTAAAAGCCAGTGAATCACGCCTCCATGGCTGCATCCCATTGTTTTATATAATAAATAATTAATGTTGTCCCAGCTGATAATGAACAGCCCGGTCGCAGTCGAGAAAATTGACCCCCGGCTCCCCTGAGCCTGTGCCTTTTTGGGAGCACATATTTGTGCAAAAAGTTTTTCTATAACTTCAAAAAGTCCAAGTACAGGTCGAGACTTACTGACGATCTTCTTCAAGCCATAGTGAGGGTGTCAACTGCTTCCTCGCTCAAGCCAAATGTGGCTCAGCTATGTGAGAGGAAGCGCTGCCAGGTTTCTGGCAGCAGGAAGCAGGCAAGAGAAGCCATGTTTAGAAAAACCGTTCATGTTCACAAGAACCCATTATAGTTAAAGAACTGTTAGTAGTGATGTTTGAGAAGATTAGATTTTTTGAACAAAGCTTTTTCAGTGGAATACCTGATGCAGCCCAGCCACACCCAGACTCTGCGTCCTGCAGCCCTCAGGTAATTTGAGTTTGAGACCCCTGGAATCAACAGACGGTGGCCTAGCCACCTTCGCGTGAGCCTCCAGGAGTGTTGTTGTGGCCGAGTGGTTAAGGCGATGGACTAGAAATCCATTGGGGTCTCCCCGCGCAGGTTCGAATCCTGCCAACAATGTGAAGTTCCCCTGATGTTGTTTTACCTTGGATAAGGTTCTTGATTGACCATTGCATAATTAGTGTTGTGTTCCTAGCTTGTTTTTCAGTACCAATTGGGAAAGTGTTGGGAACATCTGCTGAGGCATTGTACTGTATATTAATGAATCTGCTGCTGCACATTGTAAAGGCTGAATAGTCCTAAACAAATACCATGCTGACCAAAACAAACTACAGTTAGCAACTACATTGCAACATAGTGGATCCGCCTTCCAACCACATTAGCCTGTTAAACTAAATGTCATTAACATCTTTTGTCAGCTGGACTTGGCACCTAATCCAGGGATGGTGTAATTTGTTAGTGTTTTGGGGTTTTGTATATAGACAGGTTTTAAATTGTTATTGTATATAGTTTTTAGTTGTTGTGTTTGCACTCTCTCTTTAAAAAAATGTGGGGAAAAAAACACAACTCTTGTGGTGTAATAGCAACACATCCATCCTTTGGGTGGAAGACTCCAGGTGCAAATCCTGGCAAGAGTGTGTTAGGTGCACAATCAGTATTTCATTTGCTGGGTTTCATATACCAGTTTTCATTAAGAGATTTTTAATAGAATCTGTCACCCTACTATGTGTTTATATTGAGGTAATAATGGGTGGTTGAGGTGTTTATATTAAGATGTGATTCTAATGATTTGCCCTAATTCATGTTTAAAATGAATTTGAACCATATCTCAATGTATGCTGAAGTATTGACATTTTCTGTGTTACTGTTACTGTGTATTATGGATTTTATATTGAATTTTTCTCTTTTTCTTTCTGTTTCTCTTCCCCCCTTCCTCTCAATCACACTGGACTATATGGCTCCCGAGGGCGGGCCATCAGCCGGGGGTGATGCAAGCAGAGAAACATTGCACAACTATGGAGGCGCTCGTGTAACATCACATAGCCGTCATAGAATTCCTACTTGTTACTGTGTTTGAAATGAGAATGTTTGACTTCGAGCTGGACGAAGTCAATGTTACCGCCGTTAAGGACCAACACCGACGTTCCGTTGACGATGTCACTAATGGGTGTGGACCTTCAATGGGGCCATTCAGCCAGCTCCCGCCCGCCGTCCCGCTTCGGAGTCAGGCTGGAGCCTCATCAAAGGCTTACCTGCCTCGGTTACATAAGCAACAGAAGATCGGTGTTGGGTAGGACGTACAGCTGAATCCATGGGGTTATTATAGAAACTAAAAGCCAGTGAATAACGCCTCCATGGCTGCATCCCATTGTTTTATATAATAAATAATTAATGTTGTCCCAGCTGATAATGAACAGCCCGGTCGCTGTCGAGAAAATTGACCCCCGGCTCCCCTGAGCCTGTGCCTTTTTGGGAGCACATATTTGTGCAAAAAGTTTTTCTATAACTTCAAAAAGTCCAAGTACAGGTCGAGACTTACTGACGATCTTCTTCAAGCCATAGTGAGGGTGTCAACTGCTTCCTCGCTCAAGCCAAATGTGGCTCAGCTATGTGAGAGGAAGCGCTGCCAGGTCTCTGGCAGCAGGAAGCAGGCAAGAGAAGCCATGTTTAGAAAAACCGTTCATGTTCACAAGAACCCATTATAGTTAAAGAACTGTTAGTAGTGATGTTTGAGAAGATTAGATTTTTTGAACAAAGCTTTTTCAGTGGAATACCTGATGCAGCCCAGCCACACCCAGACTCTGCGTCCTGCAGCCCTCAGGTAATTTGAGTTTGAGACCCCTGGAATCAACAGACGGTGGCCTAGCCACCTTCGCGTGAGCCTCCAGGAGTGTTGTTGTGGCCGAGTGGTTAAGGCGATGGACTAGAAATCCATTGGGGTCTCCCCGCGCAGGTTCGAATCCTGCCAACAACGTGAAGTTCCCCTGATGTTGTTTTACCTTGGATAAGGTTCTTGATTGACCATTGCATAATTAGTGTTGTGTTCCTAGCTTGTTTTTCAGTACCAATTGGGAAAGTGTTGGGAACATCTGCTGAGGCATTGTACTGTATATTAATGAATATGCTGCTGCACATTGTAAAGGCTGAATAGTCCTAAACAAATACCATGCTGACCAAAACAAACTACAGTGAGCAATTACATTGCAACATAGTGGATCCGCCTTCCAACCACATTAGCCTTTTAAACTAAATGTCATTAAAATCTTTTGTCAGCTGGACTTGGTACCTAATCCAGGGATGGTGTAATTTGTTAGTGTTTTGGGGTTTTGTATATAGACAGGTTTTAAATTGTTATTGTATATAGTTTTTAGTTGTTGTGTTTGCACTCTCTCTTTAAAAAAATGTGGGGAAAAAAACACAACTCTTGTGGTGTAATAGCAACACATCCATCCTTTGGGTGGAAGACTCCAGGTGCAAATCCTGGCAAGAGTGTGTTAGGTGCACAATCAGTATTTCATTTGCTGGGTTTCATATACCAGTTTTCATTAAGAGATTTTTAATAGAATCTGTCACCCTACTATGTGTTTATATTGAGGTAATAATGGGTGGTTGAGGTGTTTATATTAAGATGTGATTCTAATGATTTGCCCTAATTCATGTTTAAAATGAATTTGAACCATATCTCAATGTATGCTGAAGTATTGACACTTTCTGTGTTACTGTTACTGTGTATTATGGATTTTATATTGAATTTTTCTCCTTTTCTTTCTGTTTCTCTTCCCCCCTTCCTCTCTTCTTTTTTCTTCCCCCCCCTTAAAATTCCCTTTTCAACCAGTGTCCCTAGCTAGTTTTTCAGTACCATTTAGGAAAGTGTTGGGAAGATCTGCATTGTAAAGTCTGAATATTCCTAAAAAAATGCCATGCTGACCAAAACAAACTACAGTGAGCAGTTACATTACACCATAGTGGATCCGCCTTCCAACCACGTTAGTCTGTTAAACTAAATGTCATTGACATCTTTTGTCAGCTGGACTTGGCACCTAATCTTCTTACCTCTAATCTTCTGGATTAGAGGTACGTAGAACAAGTCCCTCCCCACCCTTCGATAGCTCAGTTGGTAGAGCGGAGGACTGTAGGTTAGTCAGCTGGGATCCTTAGGTCGCTGGTTCAACTCCGGCTCGAAGGAGAACATTTTGGCGGAACAGTCCAGGTACTGCTCTAACGCCATGGCTACTTGTCCCTATACTAACATCTCCCGCTGCAAGGACATTTTTTCAAAGCTCTGCAACATGTTGCCTTTACTCACCAAAGCTCCTGCTCCAATTTACAGGACTGCTTTTGACCATGGATTAAAACAGGGTTCTCAAGCTTGCGGCCTGCGAGACAATATTTTGTGGCCCTCAGGACGATATGAAAGTTTAATCTTTAGTGCGGCCAGCGAGTTCTATACGAATGGCACTTTCCCGCGTTGTGTGCAGAAGGTTCCTTTTTTTGTGCAAGCTGGAGCTGAACGAACCTACCAATCACACTGGACTATATGGCTCCCGAGGGCGGGCCATCAGCCGGGGTTGATGCAAGCAGAGAAACATTGCACAACTATGGAGGCGCTCGTGTAACATCACATAGCCGTCATAGAATTCCTACTTGTTACTGTGTTTGAAATGAGAATGTTTGACTTCGAGCTGGACGAAGTCAATGTTACCGCCGTTAAGGACCAACACCGACGTTCCGTTGAAGATGTCACTAATGGGTGTGGACCTTCAATGGGGCCATTCAGCCAGCTCCCGCCCGCCGTCCCGCTTCGGAGTCAGGCTGGAGCCTCATCAAAGGCTTACCTGCCTCGGTTACATAAGCAACAGAACATCGGTGTTGGGTAGGACGTACAGCTGAATCCATGGGGTTATTATAGAAACTAAAAGCCAGTGAATCACGCCTCCATGGCTGCATCCCATTGTTTTATATAATAAATAATTAATGTTGTCCCAGCTGATAATGAACAGCCCGGTCGCTGTCGAGAAAATTGACCCCCGGCTCCCCTGAGCCTGTGCCTTTTTGGGAGCACATATTTGTGCAAAAAGTTTTTCTATAACTTCAAAAAGTCCAAGTACAGGTCGAGACTTACTGACGATCTTCTTCAAGCCATAGTGAGGGTGTCAACTGCTTCCTCGCTCAAGCCAAATGTGGCTCAGCTATGTGAGAGGAAGCGCTGCCAGGTCTCTGGCAGTAGGAAGCAGGCAAGAGAAGCCATGTTTAGAAAAACCGTTCATGTTCACAAGAACCCATTATAGTTAAAGAACTGTTAGTAGTGATGTTTGAGAAGATTAGATTTTTTGAACAAAGCTTTTTCAGTGGAATACCTGATGCAGCCCAGCCACACCCAGACTCTGCGTCCTGCAGCCCTCAGGTAATTTGAGTTTGAGACCCCTGGAATCAACAGACAGTGGCCTAGCCACCTTCGCGTGAGCCTCCAGGAGTGTTGTTGTGGCCGAGTGGTTAATGCGATGGACTAGAAATCCACTGGGGTCTCCCCGCGCAGGTTCGAATCCTGCCAACAACGTGAAGTTCCCCTGATGTTGTTTTACCTTGGATAAGGTTCTTGATTGACCATTGCATAATTAGTGTTGTGTTCCTAGCTTGTTTTTCAGTACCAATTGGGAAAGTGTTGGGAACATCTGCTGAGGCATTGTACTGTATATTAATGAATCTGCTGCTGCACATTGTAAAGGCTGAATAGTCCTAAACAAATCCCATGCTGACCAAAACAAACTACAGTTAGCAACTACATTGCAACATAGTGGATCCGCCTTCCAACCACATTAGCCTGTTAAACTAAATGTCATTAACATCTTTTGTAAGCTGGACTTGGCACCTAATCCAGGGATGGTGTAATTTGTTAGTGTTTTGGGGTTTTGTATATAGACAGGTTTTAAATTGTTATTGTATATAGTTTTTAGTTGTTGTGTTTGCACTCTCTCTTTAAAAAAATGTGGGGAAAAAAACACAACTCTTGTGGTGTAATAGCAACACATCCATCCTTTGGGTGGAAGACTCCAGGTGCAAATCCTGGCAAGAGTGTGTTAGGTGCACAATCGGTATTTCATTTGCTGGGTTTCATATACCAGTTTTCATTAAGAGATTTTTAATAGAATCTGTCACCCTACTATGTGTTTATATTGAGGTAATAATGGGTGGTTGAGGTGTTTATATTAAGATGTGATTCTAATGATTTGCCCTAATTCATGTTTAAAATGAATTTGAACCATATCTCAATGTATGCTGAAGTATTGACATTTTCTGTGTTACTGTTACTGTGTATTATGGATTTTATATTGAATTTTTCTCTTTTTCTTTCTGTTTCTCTTCCCCCCTTCCTCTCAATCACACTGGACTATATGGCTCCCGAGGGCGGGCCATCAGCCGGGGGTGATGCAAGCAGAGAAACATTGCACAACTATGGAGGCGCTCGTGTAACATCACATAGCCGTCATAGAATTCCTACTTGTTACTGTGTTTGAAATGAGAATGTTTGACTTCGAGCTGGACGAAGTCAATGTTACCGCCGTTAAGGACCAACACCGACGTTCCGTTGACGATGTCACTAATGGGTGTGGACCTTCAATGGGGCCATTCAGCCAGCTCCCGCCCGCCGTCCCGCTTCGGAGTCAGGCTGGAGCCTCATCAAAGGCTTACCTGCCTCGGTTACATAAGCAACAGAACATCGGTGTTGGGTAGGACGTACAGCTGAATCCATGGGGTTATTATAGAAACTAAAAGCCAGTGAATAACGCCTCCATGGCTGCATCCCATTGTTTTATATAATAAATAATTAATGTTGTCCCAGCTGATAATGAACAGCCCGGTCGCTGTCGAGAAAATTGACCCCCGGCTCCCCTGAGCCTGTGCCTTTTTGGGAGCACATATTTGTGCAAAAAGTTTTTCTATAA
Source organism: Channa argus (assembly GCF_033026475.1). NCBI lineage: Eukaryota > Metazoa > Chordata > Actinopteri > Anabantiformes > Channidae > Channa > Channa argus. The sequence goes on along the minus strand of NW_027125262.1, from coordinate 105,794 downwards.
CTTCAAAAAGTCCAAGTACAGGTCGAGACTTACTGACGATCTTCTTCAAGCCATAGTGAGGGTGTCAACTGCTTCCTCGCTCAAGCCAAATGTGGCTCAGCTATGTGAGAGGAAGCGCTGCCAGGTCTCTGGCAGCAGGAAGCAGGCAAGAGAAGCCATGTTTAGAAAAACCGTTCATGTTCACAAGAACCCATTATAGTTAAAGAACTGTTAGTAGTGATGTTTGAGAAGATTAGATTTTTTGAACAAAGCTTTTTCAGTGGAATACCTGATGCAGCCCAGCCACACCCAGACTCTGCGTCCTGCAGCCCTCAGGTAATTTGAGTTTGAGACCCCTGGAATCAACAGACGGTGGCCTAGCCACCTTCGCGTGAGCCTCCAGGAGTGTTGTTGTGGCCGAGTGGTTAAGGCGATGGACTAGAAATCCATTGGGGTCTCCCCGCGCAGGTTCGAATCCTGCCAACAACGTGAAGTTCCCCTGATGTTGTTTTACCTTGGATAAGGTTCTTGATTGACCATTGCATAATTAGTGTTGTGTTCCTAGCTTGTTTTTCAGTACCAATTGGGAAAGTGTTGGGAACATCTGCTGAGGCATTGTACTGTATATTAATGAATATGCTGCTGCACATTGTAAAGGTTGAATAGTCCTAAACAAATACCATGCTGACCAAAACAAACTACAGTGAGCAATTACATTGCAACATAGTGGATCCGCCTTCCAACCACATTAGCCTTTTAAACTAAATGTCATTAAAATCTTTTGTCAGCTGGACTTGGCACCTAATCCAGGGATGGTGTAATTTGTTAGTGTTTTGGGGTTTTGTATATAGACAGGTTTTAAATTGTTATTGTATATAGTTTTTAGTTGTTGTGTTTGCACTCTCTCTTTAAAAAAATGTGGGGAAAAAAACACAACTCTTGTGGTGTAATAGCAACACATCCATCCTTTGGGTGGAAGACTCCAGGTGCAAATCCTGGCAAGAGTGTGTTAGGTGCACAATCAGTATTTCATTTGCTGGGTTTCATATACCAGTTTTCATTAAGAGATTTTTAATAGAATCTGTCACCCTACTATGTGTTTATATTGAGGTAATAATGGGTGGTTGAGGTGTTTATATTAAGATGTGATTCTAATGATTTGCCCTAATTCATGTTTAAAATGAATTTGAACCATATCTCAATGTATGCTGAAGTATTGACACTTTCTGTGTTACTGTTACTGTGTATTATGGATTTTATATTGAATTTTTCTCCTTTTCTTTCTGTTTCTCTTCCCCCCTTCCTCTCTTCTTTTTCTTCCCCCCCCTTAAAATTCCCTTTTCAACCAGTGTCCCTAGCTAGTTTTTCAGTACCATTTAGGAAAGTGTTGGGAAGATCTGCATTGTAAAGTCTGAATATTCCTAAAAAAATGCCATGCTGACCAAACAAACTACAGTGAGCAGTTACATTACACCATAGTGGATCCGCCTTCCAACCACGTTAGTCTGTTAAACTAAATGTCATTGACATCTTTTGTCAGCTGGACTTGGCACCTAATCTTCTTACCTCTAATCTTCTGGATTAGAGGTACGTAGAACAAGCCCCTCCCCACCCTTCGATAGCTCAGTTGGTAGAGCGGAGGACTGTAGGTTAGTCAGCTGGGATCCTTAGGTCGCTGGTTCAACTCCGGCTCGAAGGAGAACATTTTGGCGGAACAGTCCAGGTACTGCTCTAACGCCATGGCTACTTGTCCCTATACTAACATCTCCCGCTGCAAGGACATTTTTTCAAAGCTCTGCAACATGTTGCCTTTACTCACCAAAGCTCCTGCTCCAATTTACAGGACTGCTTTTGACCATGGATTAAAACAGGGTTCTCAAGCTTGCGGCCTGCGAGACAATATTTTGTGGCCCTCAGGACGATATGAAAGTTTAATCTTTAGTGCGGCCAGCGAGTTCTATACGAATGGCACTTTCCCGCGTTGTGTGCAGAAGGTTCCTTTTTTTGTGCAAGCTGGAGCTGAACGAACCTACCAATCACACTGGACTATATGGCTCCCGAGGGCGGGCCATCAGCCGGGGTTGATGCAAGCAGAGAAACATTGCACAACTATGGAGGCGCTCGTGTAACATCACATAGCCGTCATAGAATTCCTACTTGTTACTGTGTTTGAAATGAGAATGTTTGACTTCGAGCTGGACGAAGTCAATGTTACCGCCGTTAAGGACCAACACCGACGTTCCGTTGACGATGTCACTAATGGGTGTGGACCTTCAATGGGGCCATTCAGCCAGCTCCCGCCCGCCGTCCCGCTTCGGAGTCAGGCTGGAGCCTCATCAAAGGCTTACCTGCCTCGGTTACATAAGCAACAGAACATCGGTGTTGGGTAGGACGTACAGCTGAATCCATGGGGTTATTATAGAAACTAAAAGCCAGTGAATCACGCCTCCATGGCTGCATCCCATTGTTTTATATAATAAATAATTAATGTTGTCCCAGCTGATAATGAACAGCCCGGTCGCAGTCGAGAAAATTGACCCCCGGCTCCCCTGAGCCTGTGCCTTTTTGGGAGCACATATTTGTGCAAAAAGTTTTTCTATAACTTCAAAAAGTCCAAGTACAGGTCGAGACTTACTGACGATCTTCTTCAAGCCATAGTGAGGGTGTCAACTGCTTCCTCGCTCAAGCCAAATGTGGCTCAGCTATGTGAGAGGAAGCGCTGCCAGGTTTCTGGCAGCAGGAAGCAGGCAAGAGAAGCCATGTTTAGAAAAACCGTTCATGTTCACAAGAACCCATTATAGTTAAAGAACTGTTAGTAGTGATGTTTGAGAAGATTAGATTTTTTGAACAAAGCTTTTTCAGTGGAATACCTGATGCAGCCCAGCCACACCCAGACTCTGCGTCCTGCAGCCCTCAGGTAATTTGAGTTTGAGACCCCTGGAATCAACAGACGGTGGCCTAGCCACCTTCGCGTGAGCCTCCAGGAGTGTTGTTGTGGCCGAGTGGTTAAGGCGATGGACTAGAAATCCATTGGGGTCTCCCCGCGCAGGTTCGAATCCTGCCAACAATGTGAAGTTCCCCTGATGTTGTTTTACCTTGGATAAGGTTCTTGATTGACCATTGCATAATTAGTGTTGTGTTCCTAGCTTGTTTTTCAGTACCAATTGGGAAAGTGTTGGGAACATCTGCTGAGGCATTGTACTGTATATTAATGAATCTGCTGCTGCACATTGTAAAGGCTGAATAGTCCTAAACAAATACCATGCTGACCAAAACAAACTACAGTTAGCAACTACATTGCAACATAGTGGATCCGCCTTCCAACCACATTAGCCTGTTAAACTAAATGTCATTAACATCTTTTGTCAGCTGGACTTGGCACCTAATCCAGGGATGGTGTAATTTGTTAGTGTTTTGGGGTTTTGTATATAGACAGGTTTTAAATTGTTATTGTATATAGTTTTTAGTTGTTGTGTTTGCACTCTCTCTTTAAAAAAATGTGGGGAAAAAAACACAACTCTTGTGGTGTAATAGCAACACATCCATCCTTTGGGTGGAAGACTCCAGGTGCAAATCCTGGCAAGAGTGTGTTAGGTGCACAATCAGTATTTCATTTGCTGGGTTTCATATACCAGTTTTCATTAAGAGATTTTTAATAGAATCTGTCACCCTACTATGTGTTTATATTGAGGTAATAATGGGTGGTTGAGGTGTTTATATTAAGATGTGATTCTAATGATTTGCCCTAATTCATGTTTAAAATGAATTTGAACCATATCTCAATGTATGCTGAAGTATTGACATTTTCTGTGTTACTGTTACTGTGTATTATGGATTTTATATTGAATTTTTCTCTTTTTCTTTCTGTTTCTCTTCCCCCCTTCCTCTCAATCACACTGGACTATATGGCTCCCGAGGGCGGGCCATCAGCCGGGGTTGATGCAAGCAGAGAAACATTGCACAACTATGGAGGCGCTCGTGTAACATAGCATAGCCGTCATAGAATTCCTACTTGTTACTGTGTTTGAAATGAGAATGTTTGACTTCGAGCTGGACGAAGTCAATGTTACCGCCGTTAAGGACCAACACCGACGTTCCGTTGACGATGTCACTAATGGGTGTGGACCTTCAATGGGGCCATTCAGCCAGCTCCCGCCCGCCGTCCCGCTTCGGAGTCAGGCTGGAGCCTCATCAAAGGCTTACCTGCCTCGGTTACATAAGCAACAGAACATCGGTGTTGGGTAGGACGTACAGCTGAATCCATGGGGTTATTATAGAAACTAAAAGCCAGTGAATCACGCCTCCATGGCTGCATCCCATTGTTTTATATAATAAATAATTAATGTTGTCCCAGCTGATAATGAACAGCCCGGTCGCTGTCGAGAAAATTGACCCCCGGCTCCCCTGAGCCTGTGCCTTTTTGGGAGCACATATTTGTGCAAAAAGTTTTTCTATAACTTCAAAAAGTCCAAGTACAGGTCGAGACTTACTGACGATCTTCTTCAAGCCATAGTGAGGGTGTCAACTGCTTCCTCGCTCAAGCCAAATGTGGCTCAGCTATGTGAGAGGAAGCGCTGCCAGGTCTCTGGCAGCAGGAAGCAGGCAAGAGAAGCCATGTTTAGAAAAACCGTTCATGTTCAAAAGAACCCATTATAGTTAAAGAACTGTTAGTAGTGATGTTTGAGAAGATTAGATTTTTTGAACAAAGCTTTTTCAGTGGAATACCTGATGCAGCCCAGCCACACCCAGACTCTGCGTCCTGCAGCCCTCAGGTAATTTGAGTTTGAGACCCCTGGAATCAACAGACGGTGGCCTAGCCACCTTCGCGTGAGCCTCCAGGAGTGTTGTTGTGGCCGAGTGGTTAATGCGATGGACTAGAAATCCACTGGGGTCTCCCCGCGCAGGTTCGAATCCTGCCAACAACGTGAAGTTCCCCTGATGTTGTTTTACCTTGGATAAGGTTCTTGATTGACCATTGCATAATTAGTGTTGTGTTCCTAGCTTGTTTTTCAGTACCAATTGGGAAAGTGTTGGGAACATCTGCTGAGGCATTGTACTGTATATTAATGAATCTGCTGCTGCACATTGTAAAGGCTGAATAGTCCTAAACAAATACCATGCTGACCAAAACAAACTACAGTGAGCAACTACATTGCAACATAGTGGATCCGCCTTCCAACCACATTAGCCTGTTAAACTAAATGTCATTAACATCTTTTGTAAGCTGGACTTGGCACCTAATCCAGGGATGGTGTAATTTGTTAGTGTTTTGGGGTTTTGTATATAGACAGGTTTTAAATTGTTATTGTATATAGTTTTTAGTTGTTGTGTTTGCACTCTCTCTTTAAAAAAATGTGGGGAAAAAAACACAACTCTTGTGGTGTAATAGCAACACATCCATCCTTTGGGTGGAAGACTCCAGGTGCAAATCCTGGCAAGAGTGTGTTAGGTGCACAATCAGTATTTCATTTGCTGGGTTTCATATACCAGTTTTCATTAAGAGATTTTTAATAGAATCTGTCACCCTACTATGTGTTTATACTGAGGTAATAATGGGTGGTTGAGGTGTTTATATTAAGATGTGATTCTAATGATTTGCCCTAATTCATGTTTAAAATGAATTTGAACCATATCTCAATGTATGCTGAAGTATTGACATTTTCTGTGTTACTGTTACTGTGTATTATGGATTTTATATTGAATTTTTCTCTTTTTCTTTCTGTTTCTCTTCCCCCCTTCCTCTCAATCACACTGGACTATATGGCTCCCGAGGGCGGGCCATCAGCCGGGGGTGATGCAAGCAGAGAAACATTGCACAACTATGGAGGCGCTCGTGTAACATCACATAGCCGTCATAGAATTCCTACTTGTTACTGTGTTTGAAATGAGAATGTTTGACTTCGAGCTGGACGAAGTCAATGTTACCGCCGTTAAGGACCAACACCGACGTTCCGTTGACGATGTCACTAATGGGTGTGGACCTTCAATGGGGCCATTCAGCCAGCTCCCGCCCGCCGTCCCGCTTCGGAGTCAGGCTGGAGCCTCATCAAAGGCTTACCTGCCTCGGTTACATAAGCAACAGAACATCGGTGTTGGGTAGGACGTACAGCTGAATCCATGGGGTTATTATAGAAACTAAAAGCCAGTGAATAACGCCTCCATGGCTGCATCCCATTGTTTTATATAATAAATAATTAATGTTGTCCCAGCTGATAATGAACAGCCCGGTCGCTGTCGAGAAAATTGACCCCCGGCTCCCCTGAGCCTGTGCCTTTTTGGGAGCACATATTTGTGCAAAAAGTTTTTCTATAACTTCAAAAAGTCCAAGTACAGGTCGAGACTTACTGACGATCTTCTTCAAGCCATAGTGAGGGTGTCAACTGCTTTCTCGCTCAAGCCAAATGTGGCTCAGCTATGTGAGAGGAAGCGCTGCCAGATCTCTGGCAGCAGGAAGCAGGCAAGAGAAGCCATGTTTAGAAAAACCGTTCATGTTCACAAGAACCCATTATAGTTAAAGAACTGTTAGTAGTGATGTTTGAGAAGATTAGATTTTTTGAACAAAGCTTTTTCAGTGGAATACCTGATGCAGCCCAGCCACACCCAGACTCTGCGTCCTGCAGCCCTCAGGTAATTTGAGTTTGAGACCCCTGGAATCAACAGACGGTGGCCTAGCCACCTTCGCGTGAGCCTCCAGGAGTGTTGTTGTGGCCGAGTGGTTAAGGCGATGGACTAGAAATCCATTGGGGTCTCCCCGCGCAGGTTCGAATCCTGCCAACAACGTGAAGTTCCCCTGATGTTGTTTTACCTTGGATAAGGTTCTTGATTGACCATTGCATAATTAGTGTTGTGTTCCTAGCTTGTTTTTCAGTACCAATTGGGAAAGTGTTGGGAACATCTGCTGAGGCATTGTACTGTATATTAATGAATATGCTGCTGCACATTGTAAAGGCTGAATAGTCCTAAACAAATACCATGCTGACCAAAACAAACTACAGTGAGCAACTACATTGCAACATAGTGGATCCGCCTTCCAACCACATTAGCCTGTTAAACTAAATGTCATTAACATCTTTTGTCAGCTGGACTTGGCACCTAATCCAGGGATGGTGTAATTTGTTAGTGTTTTGGGGTTTTGTATATAGACAGGTTTTAAATTGTTATTGTATATAGTTTTTAGTTGTTGTGTTTGCACTCTCTCTTTAAAAAAATGTGGGGAAAAAAACACAACTCTTGTGGTGTAATAGCAACACATCCATCCTTTGGGTGGAAGACTCCAGGTGCAAATCCTGGCAAGAGTGTGTTAGGTGCACAATCAGTATTTCATTTGCTGGGTTTCATATACCAGTTTTCATTAAGAGATTTTTAATAGAATCTGTCACCCTACTATGTGTTTATATTGAGGTAATATTGGGTGGTTGAGGTGTTTATATTAAGATGTGATTCTAATGATTTGCCCTAATTCATGTTTAAAATGAATTTGAACCATATCTCAATGTATGCTGAAGTATTGACACTTTCTGTGTTACTGTTACTGTGTATTATGGATTTTATATTGAATTTTTCTCCTTTTCTTTCTGTTTCTCTTCCCCCCTTCCTCTCTTCTTTTTTCTTCCCCCCCCTTAAAATTCCCTTTTCAACCAGTGTCCCTAGCTAGTTTTTCAGTACCATTTAGGAAAGTGTTGGGAAGATCTGCATTGTAAAGTCTGAATATTCCTAAAAAAATGCCATGCTGACCAAAACAAACTACAGTGAGCAGTTACATTACACCATAGTGGATCCGCCTTCCAACCACGTTAGTCTGTTAAACTAAATGTCATTGACATCTTTTGTCAGCTGGACTTGGCACCTAATCTTCTTACCTCTAATCTTCTGGATTAGAGGTACGTAGAACAAGTCCCTCCCCACCCTTCGATAGCTCAGTTGGTAGAGCGGAGGACTGTAGGTTAGTCAGCTGGGATCCTTAGGTCTCTGGTTCAACTCCGGCTCGAAGGAGAACATTTTGGCGGAACAGTCCAGGTACTGCTCTAACGCCATGGCTACTTGTCCCTATACTAACATCTCCCGCTGCAAGGACATTTTTTCAAAGCTCTGCAACATGTTGCCTTTACTCACCAAAGCTCCTGCTCCAATTTACAGGACTGCTTTTGACCATGGATTAAAACAGGGTTCTCAAGCTTGCGGCCTGCGAGACAATATTTTGTGGCCCTCAGGACGATATGAAAGTTTAATCTTTAGTGCGGCCAGCGAGTTCTATACGAATGGCACTTTCCCGCGTTGTGTGCAGAAGGTTCCTTTTTTTGTGCAAGCTGGAGCTGAACGAACCTACCAATCACACTGGACTATATGGCTCCCGAGGGCGGGCCATCAGCCGGGGGTGATGCAAGCAGAGAAACATTGCACAACTATGGAGGCGCTCGTGTAACATCACATAGCCGTCATAGAATTCCTACTTGTTACTGTGTTTGAAATGAGAATGTTTGACTTCGAGCTGGACGAAGTCAATGTTACCGCCGTTAAGGACCAACACCGACGTTCCGTTGACGATGTCACTAATGGGTGTGGACCTTCAATGGGGCCATTCAGCCAGCTCCCGCCCGCCGTCCCGCTTCGGAGTCAGGCTGGAGCCTCATCAAAGGCTTACCTGCCTCGGTTACATAAGCAACAGAACATCGGTGTTGGGTAGGACGTACAGCTGAATCCATGGGGTTATTATAGAAACTAAAAGCCAGTGAATAACGCCTCCATGGCTGCATCCCATTGTTTTATATAATAAATAATTAATGTTGTCCCAGCTGATAATGAACAGCCCGGTCGCTGTCGAGAAAATTGACCCCCGGCTCCCCTGAGCCTGTGCCTTTTTGGGAGCACATATTTGTGCAAAAAGTTTTTCTATAACTTCAAAAAGTCCAAGTACAGGTCGAGACTTACTGACGATCTTCTTCAAGCCATAGTGAGGGTGTCAACTGCTTCCTCGCTCAAGCCAAATGTGGCTCAGCTATGTGAGAGGAAGCGCTGCCAGATCTCTGGCAGCAGGAAGCAGGCAAGAGAAGCCATGTTTAGAAAAACCGTTAATGTTCAAAAGAACCCATTATAGTTAAAGAACTGTTAGTAGTGATGTTTGAGAAGATTAGATTTTTTGAACAAAGCTTTTTCAGTGGAATACCTGATGCAGCCCAGCCACACCCAGACTCTGCGTCCTGCAGCCCTCAGGTAATTTGAGTTTGAGACCCCTGGAATCAACAGACGGTGGCCTAGCCACCTTCGCGTGAGCCTCCAGGAGTGTTGTTGTGGCCGAGTGGTTAAGGCGATGGACTAGAAATCCATTGGGGTCTCCCCGCGCAGGTTCGAATCCTGCCAACAATGTGAAGTTCCCCCTGATGTTGTTTTACCTTGGATAAGGTTCTTGATTGACCATTGCATAATTAGTGTTGTGTTCCTAGCTTGTTTTTCAGTACCAATTGGGAAAGTGTTGGGAACATCTGCTGAGGCATTGTACTGTATATTAATGAATCTGCTGCTGCACATTGTAAAGGCTGAATAGTCCTAAACAAATACCATGCTGACCAAAACAAACTACAGTGAGCAACTACATTGCAACATAGTGGATCCGCCTTCCAACCACATTAGCCTGTTAAACTAAATGTCATTAACATCTTTTGTCAGCTGGACTTGGCACCTAATCCAGGGATGGTGTAATTTGTTAGTGTTTTGGGGTTTTGTATATAGACAGGTTTTAAATTGTTATTGTATATAGTTTTTAGTTGTTGTGTTTGCACTCTCTCTTTAAAAAAATGTGGGGAAAAAAACACAACTCTTGTGGTGTAATAGCAACACATCCATCCTTTGGGTGGAAGACTCCAGGTGCAAATCCTGGCAAGAGTGTGTTAGGTGCACAATCAGTATTTCATTTGCTGGGTTTCATATACCAGTTTTCATTAAGAGATTTTTAATAGAATCTGTCACCCTACTATGTGTTTATATTGAGGTAATAATGGGTGGTTGAGGTGTTTATATTAAGATGTGATTCTAATGATTTGCCCTAATTCATGTTTAAAATGAATTTGAACCATATCTCAATGTATGCTGAAGTATTGACATTTTCTGTGTTACTGTTACTGTGTATTATGGATTTTATATTGAATTTTTCTCCTTTTCTTTCTGTTTCTCTTCCCCCCTTCCTCTCTTCTTTTTTCTTCCCCCCCCCCTTAAAATTCCCTTTTCAACCAGTGTCCCTAGCTAGTTTTTCAGTACCATTTATGAAAGTGTTGGGAACATCTGCATTGTAAAGTCTGAATAGTCCTAAAAAAATGCCATGCTGACCAAAACAAACTACAGTGAGCAATTACATTACACCATAGTGGATCCGCATTCCAACCACGTTAGTCTGTTAAACTAAATGTCATTGACATCTTTTGTCAGCTGGACTTGGCACCTAATCCAGAGACAAGCATAAGCCGGTGTAACTAAAAGATGGTTACGTACGTACATGGATTTTTACCATCTTCTGCATTAGAAGTACGTAGAACAAGTCCCTCCCCACCCTTCGATAGCTCAGTTGGTAGAGCGGAGGACTGTAGGTTAGTCAGCTGGGATCCTTAGGTCGCTGGTTCAACTCCGGCTCGAAGGAGAACATTTTGGCGGAACAGTCCAGGTACTGCTCTAACGCCATGGCTACTTGTCCCTATACTAACATCTCTCGCTGCAAGGACATTTTTTCAAAGCTCTGCAACATGTTGCCTTTACTCACCAAAGCTCCTGCTCCAATTTACAGGACTGCTTTTGACCATGGATTAAAACAGGGTTCTCAAGCTTGCGGCCTGCGAGACAATATTTTGTGGCCCTCAGGACGATATGAAAGTTTAATCTTTAGTGCGGCCAGCGAGTTCTATACGAATGGCACTTTCCCGCGTTGTGTGCAGAAGGTTCCTTTTTTTGTGCAAGCTGGAGCTGAACGAACCTACCAATCACACTGGACTATATGGCTCCCGAGGGCGGGCCATCAGCCGGGGTTGATGCAAGCAGAGAAACATTGCACAACTATGGAGGCGCTCGTGTAACATCACATAGCCGTCATAGAATTCCTACTTGTTACTGTGTTTGAAATGAGAATGTTTGACTTCGAGCTGGACGAAGTCAATGTTACCGCCGTTAAGGACCAACACCGACGTTCCGTTGACGATGTCACTAATGGGTGTGGACCTTCAATGGGGCCATTCAGCCAGCTCCCGCCCGCCGTCCCGCTTCGGAGTCAGGCTGGAGCCTCATCAAAGGCTTACCTGCCTCGGTTACATAAGCAACAGAACATCGGTGTTGGGTAGGACGTACAGCTGAATCCATGGGGTTATTATAGAAACTAAAAGCCAGTGAATAACGCCTCCATGGCTGCATCCCATTGTTTTATATAATAAATAATTAATGTTGTCCCAGCTGATAATGAACAGCCCGGTCGCTGTCGAGAAAATTGACCCCCGGCTCCCCTGAGCCTGTGCCTTTTTGGGAGCACATATTTGTGCAAAAAGTTTTTCTATAACTTCAAAAAGTCCAAGTACAGGTCGAGACTTACTGACGATCTTCTTCAAGCCATAGTGAGGGTGTCAACTGCTTCCTCGCTCAAGCCAAATGTGGCTCAGCTATGTGAGAGGAAGCGCTGCCAGGTCTCTGGCAGCAGGAAGCAGGCAAGAGAAGCCATGTTTAGAAAAACCGTTCATGTTCACAAGAACCCATTATAGTTAAAGAACTGTTAGTAGTGATGTTTGAGAAGATTAGATTTTTTGAACAAAGCTTTTTCAGTGGAATACCTGATGCAGCCCAGCCACACCCAGACTCTGCGTCCTGCAGCCCTCAGGTAATTTGAGTTTGAGACCCCTGGAATCAACAGACGGTGGCCTAGCCACCTTCGCGTGAGCCTCCAGGAGTGTTGTTGTGGCCGAGTGGTTAAGGCGATGGACTAGAAATCCATTGGGGTCTCCCCGAGCAGGTTCGAATCCTGCCAACAACGTGAAGTTCCCCTGATGTTGTTTTACCTTGGATAAGGTTCTTGATTGACCATTGCATAATTAGTGTTGTGTTCCTAGCTTGTTTTTCAGTACCAATTGGGAAAGTGTTGGGAACATCTGCTGAGGCATTGTACTGTATATTAATGAATATGCTGCTGCACATTGTAAAGGCTGAATAGTCCTAAACAAATACCATGCTGACCAAAACAAACTACAGTGAGCAATTACATTGCAACATAGTGGATCCGCCTTCCAACCACATTAGCCTTTTAAACTAAATGTCATTAAAATCTTTTGTCAGCTGGACTTGGCACCTAATCCAGGGATGGTGTAATTTGTTAGTGTTTTGGGGTTTTGTATATAGACAGGTTTTAAATTGTTATTGTATATAGTTTTTAGTTGTTGTGTTTGCACTCTCTCTTTAAAAAAATGTGGGGAAAAAACACAACTCTTGTGGTGTAATAGCAACACATCCATCCTTTGGGTGGAAGACTCCAGGTGCAAATCCTGGCAAGAGTGTGTTAGGTGCACAATCAGTATTTCATTTGCTGGGTTTCATATACCAGTTTTCATTAAGAGATTTTTAATAGAATCTGTCACCCTACTATGTGTTTATATTGAGGTAATAATGGGTGGTTGAGGTGTTTATATTAAGATGTGATTCTAATGATTTGCCCTAATTCATGTTTAAAATGAATTTGAACCATATCTCAATGTATGCTGAAGTATTGACACTTTCTGTGTTACTGTTACTGTGTATTATGGATTTTATATTGAATTTTTCTCTTTTTCTTTCTGTTTCTCTTCCCCCCTTCCTCTCTTCTTTTTCTTCCCCCCCTTTAAAATTCCCTTTTCAACCAGTGTCCCTAGCTAGTTTTTCAGTACCATTTAGGAAAGTGTTGGGAAGATCTGCATTGTAAAGTCTGAATATTCCTAAAAAAATGCCATGCTGACCAAAACAAACTACAGTGAGCAGTTACATTACACCATAGTGGATCCGCCTTCCAACCACGTTAGTCTGTTAAACTAAATGTCATTGACATCTTTTGTCAGCTGGACTTGGCACCTAATCTTCTTACCTCTAATCTTCTGGATTAGAGGTACGTAGAACAAGTCCCTCCCCACCCTTCGATAGCTCAGTTGGTAGAGCGGAGGACTGTAGGTTAGTCAGCTGGGATCCTTAGGTCGCTGGTTCAACTCCGGCTCGAAGGAGAACATTTTGGCGGAACAGTCCAGGTACTGCTCTAACGCCATGGCTACTTGTCCCTATACTAACATCTCCCGCTGCAAGGACATTTTTTCAAAGCTCTGCAACATGTTGCCTTTACTCACCAAAGCTCCTGCTCCAATTTACAGGACTGCTTTTGACCATGGATTAAAACAGGGTTCTCAAGCTTGCGGCCTGCGAGACAATATTTTGTGGCCCTCAGGACGATATGAAAGTTTAATCTTTAGTGCGGCCAGCGAGTTCTATACGAATGGCACTTTCCCGCGTTGTGTGCAGAAGGTTCCTTTTTTTGTGCAAGCTGGAGCTGAACGAACCTACCAATCACACTGGACTATATGGCTCCCGAGGGCGGGCCATCAGCCGGGGTTGATGCAAGCAGAGAAACATTGCACAACTATGGAGGCGCTCGTGTAACATCACATAGCCGTCATAGAATTCCTACTTGTTACTGTGTTTGAAATGAGAATGTTTGACTTCGAGCTGGACGAAGTCAATGTTACCGCCGTTAAGGACCAACACCGACGTTCCGTTGACGATGTCACTAATGGGTGTGGACCTTCAATGGGGCCATTCAGCCAGCTCCCGCCCGCCGTCCCGCTTCGGAGTCAGGCTGGAGCCTCATCAAAGGCTTACCTGCCTCGGTTACATAAGCAACAGAACATCGGTGTTGGGTAGGACGTACAGCTGAATCCATGGGGTTATTATAGAAACTAAAAGCCAGTGAATAACGCCTCCATGGCTGCATCCCATTGTTTTATATAATAAATAATTAATGTTGTCCCAGCTGATAATGAACAGCCCGGTCGCTGTCGAGAAAATTGACCCCCGGCTCCCCTGAGCCTGTGCCTTTTTGGGAGCACATATTTGTGCAAAAAGTTTTTCTATAACTTCAAAAAGTCCAAGTACAGGTCGAGACTTACTGACGATCTTCTTCAAGCCATAGTAAGGGTGTCAACTGCTTCCTCGCTCAAGCCAAATGTGGCTCAGCTATGTGAGAGGAAGCGCTGCCAGGTCTCTGGCAGCAGGAAGCAGGCAAGAGAAGCCATGTTTAGAAAAACCGTTCATGTTCACAAGAACCCATTATAGTTAAAGAACTGTTAGTAGTGATGTTTGAGAAGATTAGATTTTTTGAACAAAGCTTTTTCAGTGGAATACCTGATGCAGCCCAGCCACACCCAGACTCTGCGTCCTGCAGCCCTCAGGTAATTTGAGTTTGAGACCCCTGGAATCAACAGACGGTGGCCTAGCCACCTTCGCGTGAGCCTCCAGGAGTGTTGTTGTGGCCGAGTGGTTAAGGCGATGGACTAGAAATCCATTGGGGTCTCCCCGCGCAGGTTCGAATCCTGCCAACAACGTGAAGTTCCCCTGATGTTGTTTTACCTTGGATAAGGTTCTTGATTGACCATTGCATAATTAGTGTTGTGTTCCTAGCTTGTTTTTCAGTACCAATTGGGAAAGTGTTGGGAACATCTGCTGAGGCATTGTACTGTATATTAATGAATATGCTGCTGCACATTGTAAAGGCTGAATAGTCCTAAACAAATACCATGCTGACCAAAACAAACTACAGTGAGCAATTACATTGCAACATAGTGGATCCGCCTTCCAACCACATTAGCCTTTTAAACTAAATGTCATTAAAATTATTTGTCAGCTGGACTTGGTACCTAATCCAGGGATGGTGTAATTTGTTAGTGTTTTGGGGTTTTGTATATAGACAGGTTTTAAATTGTTATTGTATATAGTTTTTAGTTGTTGTGTTTGCACTCTCTCTTTAAAAAAATGTGGGGAAAAAAACACAACTCTTGTGGTGTAATAGCAACACATCCATCCTTTGGGTGGAAGACTCCAGGTGCAAATCCTGGCAAGAGTGTGTTAGGTGCACAATCAGTATTTCATTTGCTGGGTTTCATATACCAGTTTTCATTAAGAGATTTTTAATAGAATCTGTCACCCTACTATGTGTTTATATTGAGGTAATAATGGGTGGTTGAGGTGTTTATATTAAGATGTGATTCTAATGATTTGCCCTAATTCATGTTTAAAATGAATTTGAACCATATCTCAATGTATGCTGAAGTATTGACATTTTCTGTGTTACTGTTACTGTGTATTATGGATTTTATATTGAATTTTTCTTTTTTTCTTTCTGTTTCTCTTCCCCCCTTCCTCTCAATCACACTGGACTATATGGCTCCCGAGGGCGGGCCATCAGCCGGGGGTGATGCAAGCAGAGAAACATTGCACAACTATGGAGGCGCTCGTGTAACATCACATAGCCGTCATAGAATTCCTACTTGTTACTGTGTTTGAAATGAGAATGTTTGACTTCGAGCTGGACGAAGTCAATGTTACCGCCGTTAAGGACCAACACCGACGTTCCGTTGACGATGTCACTAATGGGTGTGGACCTTCAATGGGGCCATTCAGCCAGCTCCCGCCCGCCGTCCCGCTTCGGAGTCAGGCTGGAGCCTCATCAAAGGCTTACCTGCCTCGGTTACATAAGCAACAGAACATCGGTGTTGGGTAGGACGTACAGCTGAATCCATGGGGTTATTATAGAAACTAAAAGCCAGTGAATAACGCCTCCATGGCTGCATCCCATTGTTTTATATAATAAATAATTAATGTTGTCCCAGCTGATAATGAACAGCCCGGTCGCTGTCGAGAAAATTGACCCCCGGCTCCCCTGAGCCTGTGCCTTTTTGGGAGCACATATTTGTGCAAAAAGTTTTTCTATAACTTCAAAAAGTCCAAGTACAGGTCGAGACTTACTGACGATCTTCTTCAAGCCATAGTGAGGGTGTCAACTGCTTCCTCGCTCAAGCCAAATGTGGCTCAGCTATGTGAGAGGAAGCGCTGCCAGGTCTCTGGCAGCAGGAAGCAGGCAAGAGAAGCCATGTTTAGAAAAACCGTTCATGTTCACAAGAACCCATTATAGTTAAAGAACTGTTAGTAGTGATGTTTGAGAAGATTAGATTTTTTGAACAAAGCTTTTTCAGTGGAATACCTGATGCAGCCCAGCCACACCCAGACTCTGCGTCCTGCAGCCCTCAGGTAATTTGAGTTTGAGACCCCTGGAATCAACAGATGGTGGCCTAGCCACCTTCGCGTGAGCCTCCAGGAGTGTTGTTGTGGCCGAGTGGTTAAGGCGATGGACTAGAAATCCATTGGGGTCTCCCCGCGCAGGTTCGAATCCTGCCAACAACGTGAAGTTCCCCTGATGTTGTTTTACCTTGGATAAGGTTCTTGATTGACCATTGCATAATTAGTGTTGTGTTCCTAGCTTGTTTTTCAGTACCAATTGGGAAAGTGTTGGGAACATCTGCTGAGGCATTGTACTGTATATTAATGAATATGCTGCTGCACATTGTAAAGGCTGAATAGTCCTAAACAAATACCATGCTGACCAAAACAAACTACAGTGAGCAATTACATTGCAACATAGTGGATCCGCCTTCCAACCACATTAGCCTTTTAAACTAAATGTCATTAAAATCTTTTGTCAGCTGGACTTGGCACCTAATCCAGGGATGGTGTAATTTGTTAGTGTTTTGGGGTTTTGTATATAGACAGGTTTTAAATTGTTATTGTATATAGTTTTTAGTTGTTGTGTTTGCACTCTCTCTTTAAAAAAATGTGGGGAAAAAAACACAACTCTTGTGGTGTAATAGCAACACATCCATCCTTTGGGTGGAAGACTCCAGGTGCAAATCCTGGCAAGAGTGTGTTAGGTGCACAATCAGTATTTCATTTGCTGGGTTTCATATACCAGTTTTCATTAAGAGATTTTTAATAGAATCTGTCACCCTACTATGTGTTTATATTGAGGTAATAATGGGTGGTTGAGGTGTTTATATTAAGATGTGATTCTAATGATTTGCCCTAATTCATGTTTAAAATGAATTTGAACCATATCTCAATGTATGCTGAAGTATTGACACTTTCTGTGTTACTGTTACTGTGTATTATGGATTTTATATTGAATTTTTCTCCTTTTCTTTCTGTTTCTCTTCCCCCCTTCCTCTCTTCTTTTTCTTCCCCCCCTTTAAAATTCCCTTTTCAACCAGTGTCCCTAGCTAGTTTTTCAGTACCATTTAGGAAAGTGTTGGGAAGATCTGCATTGTAAAGTCTGAATATTCCTAAAAAAATGCCATGCTGACCAAAACAAACTACAGTGAGCAGTTACATTACACCATAGTGAATCCGCCTTCCAACCACGTTAGTCTGTTAAACTAAATGTCATTGACATCTTTTGTCAGCTGGACTTGGCACCTAATCTTCTTACCTCTAATCTTCTGGATTAGAGGTACGTAGAACAAGTCCCTCCCCACCCTTCGATAGCTCAGTTGGTAGAGCGGAGGACTGTAGGTTAGTCAGCTGGGATCCTTAGGTCGCTGGTTCAACTCCGGCTCGAAGGAGAACATTTTGGCGGAACAGTCCAGGTACTGCTCTAACGCCATGGCTACTTGTCCCTATACTAACATCTCCCGCTGCAAGGACATTTTTTCAAAGCTCTGCAACATGTTGCCTTTACTCACCAAAGCTCCTGCTCCAATTTACAGGACTGCTTTTGACCATGGATTAAAACAGGGTTCTCAAGCTTGCGGCCTGCGAGACAATATTTTGTGGCCCTCAGGACGATATGAAAGTTTAATCTTTAGTGCGGCCAGCGAGTTCTATACGAATGGCACTTTCCCGCGTTGTGTGCAGAAGGTTCCTTTTTTTGTGCAAGCTGGAGCTGAACGAACCTACCAATCACACTGGACTATATGGCTCCCGAGGGCGGGCCATCAGCCGGGGTTGATGCAAGCAGAGAAACATTGCACAACTATGGAGGCGCTCGTGTAACATCACATAGCAAAAAGTCAAAGTACAAGTACAGTACAGGTCGAGACTTACTGACGATCTTCTTCAAGCCATAGTGAGGGTGTCAACTGCTTCCTCGCTCAAGCCAAATGTGGCTCAGCTATGTGAGAGGAAGCGCTGCCAGGTCTCTGGCAGCAGGAAGCAGGCAAGAGAAGCCATTTTTAGAAAAACCGTTCATGTTCACAAGAACCCATTATAGTTAAAGAACTGTTAGTAGTGATGTTTGAGAAGATTAGATTTTTTGAACAAAGCTTTTTCAGTGGAATACCTGATGCAGCCCAGCCACACCCAGACTCTGCGTCCTGCAGCCCTCAGGTAATTTGAGTTTGAGACCCCTGGAATCAACAGACGGTGGCCTAGCCACCTTCGCGTGAGCCTCCAGGAGTGTTGTTGTGGCCGAGTGGTTAAGGCGATGGACTAGAAATCCATTGGGGTCTCCCCGCGCAGGTTCGAATCCTGCCAACAACGTGAAGTTCCCCTGATGTTGTTTTACCTTGGATAAGGTTCTTGATTGACCATTGCATAATTAGTGTTGTGTTCCTAGCTTGTTTTTCAGTACCAATTGGGAAAGTGTTGGGAACATCTGCTGAGGCATTGTACTGTATATTAATGAATATGCTGCTGCACATTGTAAAGGCTGAATAGTCCTAAACAAATACCATGCTGACCAAAACAAACTACAGTGAGCAATTACATTGCAACATAGTGGATCCGCCTTCCAACCACATTAGCCTTTTAACCTAAATGTCATTAAAATCTTTTGTCAGCTGGACTTGGCACCTAATCCAGGGATGGTGTAATTTGTTAGTGTTTTGGGGTTTTGTATATAGACAGGTTTTAAATTGTTATTGTATATAGTTTTTAGTTGTTGTGTTTGCACTCTCTCTTTAAAAAAATGTGGGGAAAAAAACACAACTCTTGTGGTGTAATAGCAACACATCCATCCTTTGGGTGGAAGACTCCAGGTGCAAATCCTGGCAAGAGTGTGTTAGGTGCACAATCAGTATTTCATTTGCTGGGTTTCATATACCAGTTTTCATTAAGAGATTTTTAATAGAATCTGTCACCCTACTATGTGTTTATATTGAGGTAATAATGGGTGGTTGAGGTGTTTATATTAAGATGTGATTCTAATGATTTGCCCTAATTCATGTTTAAAATGAATTTGAACCATATCTCAATGTATGCTGAAGTATTGACACTTTCTGTGTTACTGTTACTGTGTATTATGGATTTTATATTGAATTTTTCTCCTTTTCTTTCTGTTTCTCTTCCCCCCTTCCTCTCTTCTTTTTTCTTCCCCCCCCTTAAAATTCCCTTTTCAACCAGTGTCCCTAGCTAGTTTTTCAGTACCATTTAGGAAAGTGTTGGGAAGATCTGCATTGTAAAGTCTGAATATTCCTAAAACAATGCCATGCTGACCAAAACAAACTACAGTGAGCAGTTACATTACACCATAGTGGATCCGCCTTCCAACCACGTTAGTCTGTTAAACTAAATGTCATTGACATCTTTTGTCAGCTGGACTTGGCACCTAATCTTCTTACCTCTAATCTTCTGGATTAGAGGTATGTAGAACAAGTCCCTCCCCACCCTTCGATAGCTCAGTTGGTAGAGCGGAGGACTGTAGGTTAGTCAGCTGGGATCCTTAGGTCGCTGGTTCAACTCCGGCTCGAAGGAGAACATTTTGGCGGAACAGTCCAGGTACTGCTCTAACGCCATGGCTACTTGTCCCTATACTAACATCTCCCGCTGCAAGGACATTTTTTCAAAGCTCTGCAACATGTTGCCTTTACTCACCAAAGCTCCTGCTCCAATTTACAGGACTGCTTTTGACCATGGATTAAAACAGGGTTCTCAAGCTTGCGGCCTGCGAGACAATATTTTGTGGCCCTCAGGACGATATGAAAGTTTAATCTTTAGTGCGGCCAGCGAGTTCTATACGAATGGCACTTTCCCGCGTTGTGTGCAGAAGGTTCCTTTTTTTGTGCAAGCTGGAGCTGAACGAACCTACCAATCACACTGGACTATATGGCTCCCGAGGGCGGGCCATCAGCCGGGGTTGATGCAAGCAGAGAAACATTGCACAACTATGGAGGCGCTCGTGTAACATCACATAGCCGTCATAGAATTCCTACTTGTTACTGTGTTTGAAATGAGAATGTTTGACTTCGAGCTGGACGAAGTCAATTTTACCGCCGTTAAGGACCAACACCGACGTTCCGTTGACGATGTCAGTAATGGGTGTGGACCTTCAATGGGGCCATTCAGCCAGCTCCCGCCCGCCGTCCCGCTTCGGAGTCAGGCTGGAGCCTCATCAAAGGCTTACCTGCCTCGGTTACATAAGCAACAGAACATCGGTGTTGGGTAGGACGTACAGCTGAATCCATGGGGTTATTATAGAAACTAAAAGCCAGTGAATCACGCCTCCATGGCTGCATCCCATTGTTTTATATAATAAATAATTAATGTTGTCCCAGCTGATAATGAACAGCCCGGTCGCTGTCGAGAAAATTGACCCCCGGCTCCCCTGAGCCTGTGCCTTTTTGGGAGCACATATTTGTGCAAAAAGTTTTTCTATAACTTCAAAAAGTCCAAGTACAGGTCGAGACTTACTGACGATCTTCTTCAAGCCATAGTGAGGGTGTCAACTGCTTCCTCGCTCAAGCCAAATGTGGCTCAGCTATGTGAGAGGAAGCGCTGCCAGGTCTCTGGCAGCAGG
>NW_027125262.1:62500-82500 GCF_033026475.1 Channa argus | reverse complement strand
GTTTATATTGAGGTAATAATGGGTGGTTGAGGTGTTTATATTAAGATGTGATTCTAATGATTTGCCCTAATTCATGTTTAAAATGAATTTGAACCATATCTCAATGTATGCTGAAGTATTGACACTTTCTGTGTTACTGTTACTGTGTATTATGGATTTTATATTGAATTTTTCTCCTTTTCTTTCTGTTTCTCTTCCCCCCTTCCTCTCTTCTTTTTTCTTCCCCCCCCTTAAAATTCCCTTTTCAACCAGTGTCCCTAGCTAGTTTTTCAGTACCATTTAGGAAAGTGTTGGGAAGATCTGCATTGTAAAGTCTGAATATTCCTAAAAAAATGCCATGCTGACCAAAACAAACTACAGTGAGCAGTTACATTACACCATAGTGGAATCGCCTTCCAACCACGTTAGTCTGTTAAACTAAATGTCATTGACATCTTTTGTCAGCTGGACTTGGCACCTAATCTTCTTACCTCTAATCTTCTGGATTAGAGGTACGTAGAACAAGTCCCTCCCCACCCTTCGATAGCTCAGTTGGTAGAGCGGAGGACTGTAGGTTAGTCAGCTGGGATCCTTAGGTCGCTGGTTCAACTCCGGCTCGAAGGAGAACATTTTGGCGGAACAGTCCAGGTACTGCTCTAACGCCATGGCTACTTGTCCCTATACTAACATCTCCCGCTGCAAGGACATTTTTTCAAAGCTCTGCAACATGTTGCCTTTACTCACCAAAGCTCCTGCTCCAATTTACAGGACTGCTTTTGACCATGGATTAAAACAGGGTTCTCAAGCTTGCGGCCTGCGAGACAATATTTTGTGGCCCTCAGGATGATATGAAAGTTTAATCTTTAGTGCGGCCAGCGAGTTCTATACGAATGGCACTTTCCCGCGTTGTGTGCAGAAGGTTCCTTTTTTTGTGCAAGCTGGAGCTGAACGAACCTACCAATCACACTGGACTATATGGCTCCCGAGGGCGGGCCATCAGCCGGGGTTGATGCAAGCAGAGAAACATTGCACAACTATGGAGGCGCTCGTGTAACATCACATAGCCGTCATAGAATTCCTACTTGTTACTGTGTTTGAAATGAGAATGTTTGACTTCGAGCTGGACGAAGTCAATGTTACCGCCGTTAAGGACCAACACCGACGTTCCGTTGACGATGTCAGTAATGGGTGTGGACCTTCAATGGGGCCATTCAGCCAGCTCCCGCCCGCCGTCCCGCTTCGGAGTCAGGCTGGAGCCTCATCAAAGGCTTACCTGCCTCGGTTACATAAGCAACAGAACATCGGTGTTGGGTAGGACGTACAGCTGAATCCATGGGGTTATTATAGAAACTAAAAGCCAGTGAATCACGCCTCCATGGCTGCATCCCATTGTTTTATATAATAAATAATTAATGTTGTCCCAGCTGATAATGAACAGCCCGGTCGCTGTCGAGAAAATTGACCCCCGGCTCCCCTGAGCCTGTGCCTTTTTGGGAGCACATATTTGTGCAAAAAGTTTTTCTATAACTTCAAAAAGTCCAAGTACAGGTCGAGACTTACTGACGATCTTCTTCAAGCCATAGTGAGGGTGTCAACTGCTTCCTCGCTCAAGCCAAATGTGGCTCAGCTATGTGAGAGGAAGCGCTGCCAGGTCTCTGGCAGCAGGAAGCAGGCAAGAGAAGCCATGTTTAGAAAAACCGTTCATGTTCAAAAGAACCCATTATAGTTAAAGAACTGTTAGTAGTGATGTTTGAGAAGATTAGATTTTTTGAACAAAGCTTTTTCAGTGGAATACCTGATGCAGCCCAGCCACACCCA
The DNA here is from genome assembly GCF_033026475.1 of Channa argus. Taxonomy (NCBI): domain Eukaryota; kingdom Metazoa; phylum Chordata; class Actinopteri; order Anabantiformes; family Channidae; genus Channa; species Channa argus. The sequence goes on along the minus strand of NW_027125262.1, from coordinate 80,703 downwards.
GACTCTGCGTCCTGCAGCCCTCAGGTAATTTGAGTTTGAGACCCCTGGAATCAACAGACGGTGGCCTAGCCACCTTCGCGTGAGCCTCCAGGAGTGTTGTTGTGGCCGAGTGGTTAATGCGATGGACTAGAAATCCACTGGGGTCTCCCCGCGCAGGTTCGAATCCTGCCAACAACGTGAAGTTCCCCTGATGTTGTTTTACCTTGGATAAGGTTCTTGATTGACCATTGCATAATTAGTGTTGTGTTCCTAGCTTGTTTTTCAGTACGAATTGGGAAAGTGTTGGGAACATCTGCTGAGGCATTGTACTGTATATTAATGAATCTGCTGCTGCACATTGTAAAGGCTGAATAGTCCTAAACAAATACCATGCTGACCAAAACAAACTACAGTTAGCAACTACATTGCAACATAGTGGATCCGCCTTCCAACCACATTAGCCTGTTAAACTAAATGTCATTAACATCTTTTGTAAGCTGGACTTGGCACCTAATCCAGGGATGGTGTAATTTGTTAGTGTTTTGGGGTTTTGTATATAGACAGGTTTTAAATTGTTATTGTATATAGTTTTTATTATATGTATGTATTATTTGTATTATGGATTTTATATTGAATTTTTCTCCTTTTCTTTCTGTTTCTCTTCCCCCCTTCCTCTCTTCTTTTTTCTTCCCCCCCCCTTAAAATTCCCTTTTCAACCAGTGTCCCTAGCTAGTTTTTCAGTACCATTTATGAAAGTGTTGGGAACATCTGCATTGTAAAGTCTGAATAGTCCTAAAAAAATGCCATGCTGACCAAAACAAACTACAGTGAGCAATTACATTACACCATAGTGGATCCGCATTCCAACCACGTTAGTCTGTTAAACTAAATGTCATTGACATCTTTTGTCAGCTGGACTTGGCACCTAATCCAGAGACAAGCATAAGCCGGTGTAACTAAAAGATGGTTACGTACGTACATGGATTTTTACCATCTTCTGCATTAGAAGTACGTAGAACAAGTCCCTCCCCACCCTTCGATAGCTCAGTTGGTAGAGCGGAGGACTGTAGGTTAGTCAGCTGGGATCCTTAAGTCGCTGGTTCAACTCCGGCTCGAAGGAGAACATTTTGGCGGAACAGTCCAGGTACTGCTCTAACGCCATGGCTATTTGTCCCTATACTAACATCTCCCGCTGCAAGGACATTTTTTCAAAGCTCTGCAACATGTTGCCTTTACTCACCAAAGCTCCTGCTCCAATTTACAGGACTGCTTTTGACCATGGATTAAAACAGGGTTCTCAAGCTTGCGGCCTGCGAGACAATATTTTGTGGCCCTCAGGACGATATGAAAGTTTAATCTTTAGTGCGGCCAGCGAGTTCTATACGAATGGCACTTTCCCGCGTTGTGTGCAGAAGGTTCCTTTTTTTGTGCAAGCTGGAGCTGAACGAACCTACCAATCACACTGGACTATATGGCTCCCGAGGGCGGGCCATCAGCCGGGGTTGATGCAAGCAGAGAAACATTGCACAACTATGGAGGCGCTCGTGTAACATCACATAGCCGTCATAGAATTCCTACTTGTTACTGTGTTTGAAATGAGAATGTTTGACTTCGAGCTGGACGAAGTCAATGTTACCGCCGTTAAGGACCAACACCGACGTTCCGTTGACGATGTCACTAATGGGTGTGGACCTTCAATGGGGCCATTCAGCCAGCTCCCGCCCGCCGTCCCGCTTCGGAGTCAGGCTGGAGCCTCATCAAAGGCTTACCTGCCTCGGTTACATAAGCAACAGAACATCGGTGTTGGGTAGGACGTACAGCTGAATCCATGGGGTTATTATAGAAACTAAAAGCCAGTGAATCACGCCTCCATGGCTGCATCCCATTGTTTTATATAATAAATAATTAATGTTGTCCCAGCTGATAATGAACAGCCCGGTCGCTGTCGAGAAAATTGACCCCCGGCTCCCCTGAGCCTGTGCCTTTTTGGGAGCACATATTTGTGCAAAAAGTTTTTCTATAACTTCAAAAAGTCCAAGTACAGGTCGAGACTTACTGACGATCTTCTTCAAGCCATAGTGAGGGTGTCAACTGCTTCCTCGCTCAAGCCAAATGTGGCTCAGCTATGTGAGAGGAAGCGCTGCCAGGTCTCTGGCAGCAGGAAGCAGGCAAGAGAAGCCATGTTTAGAAAAAACGTTCATGTTCAAAAGAACCCATTATAGTTAAAGAACTGTTAGTAGTGATGTTTGAGAAGATTAGATTTTTTGAACAAAGCTTTTTCAGTGGAATACCTGATGCAGCCCAGCCACACCCAGACTCTGCGTCCTGCAGCCCTCAGGTAATTTGAGTTTGAGACCCCTGGAATCAACAGACGGTGGCCGAGCCACCTTCGCGTGAGCCTCCAGGAGTGTTGTTGTGGCCGAGTGGTTAAGGCGATGGACTAGAAATCCATTGGGGTCTCCCCGCGCAGGTTCGAATCCTGCCAACAATGTGAAGTTCCCCTGATGTTGTTTTACCTTGGATAAGGTTCTTGATTGACCATTGCATAATTAGTGTTGTGTTCCTAGCTTGTTTTTCAGTACCAATTGGGAAAGTGTTGGGAACATCTGCTGAGGCATTGTACTGTATATTAATGAATATGCTGCTGCACATTGTAAAGGCTGAATAGTCCTAAACAAATACCATGCTGACCAAAACAAACTACAGTGAGCAATTACATTGCAACATAGTGGATCCGCCTTCCAACCACATTAGCCTTTTAAACTAAATGTCATTAAAATCTTTTGTCAGCTGGACTTGGCACCTAATCCAGGGATGGTGTAATTTGTTAGTGTTTTGGGGTTTTGTATATAGACAGGTTTTAAATTGTTATTGTATATAGTTTTTAGTTGTTGTGTTTGCACTCTCTCTTTAAAAAAATTTGGGGAAAAAAACTCAACTCTTGTGGTGTAATAGCAACACATCCATCCTTTGGGTGGAAGACTCCAGGTGCAAATCCTGGCAAGAGTGTGTTAGGTGCACAATCAGTATTTCATTTGCTGGGTTTCATATACCAGTTTTCATTAAGAGATTTTTAATAGAATCTGTCACCCTACTATGTGTTTATATTGAGGTAATAATGGGTGGTTGAGGTGTTTATATTAAGATGTGATTCTAATGATTTGCCCTAATTCATGTTTAAAATGAATTTGAACCATATCTCAATGTATGCTGAAGTATTGACATTTTCTGTGTTACTGTTACTGTGTATTATGGATTTTATATTGAATTTTTCTCCTTTTCTTTCTGTTTCTCTTCCCCCCTTCCTCTCTTCTTTTTTCTTCCCCCCCCCTTAAAATTCCCTTTTCAACCAGTGTCCCTAGCTAGTTTTTCAGTACCATTTATGAAAGTGTTGGGAACATCTGCATTGTAAAGTCTGAATAGTCCTAAAAAAATGCCATGCTGACCAAAACAAACTACAGTGAGCAATTACATTACACCATAGTGGATCCGCATTCCAACCACGTTAGTCTGTTAAACTAAATGTCATTGACATCTTTTGTCAGCTGGACTTGGCACCTAATCTTCTTACCTCTAATCTTCTGGATTAGAGGTACGTAGAACAAGTCCTTCCCCACCCTTCGATAGCTCAGTTGGTAGAGCGGAGGACTGTAGGTTAGTCAGCTGGGATCCTTAGGTCGCTGGTTCAACTCCGGCTCGAAGGAGAATATTTTGGCGGAACAGTCCAGGTACTGCTCTAACGCCATGGCTACTTGTCCCTATACTAACATCTCCCGCTGCAAGGACATTTTTTCAAAGCTCTGCAACATGTTGCCTTTACTCACCAAAGCTCCTGCTCCAATTTACAGGACTGCTTTTGACCATGGATTAAAACAGGGTTCTCAAACTTGCGGCCTGCGAGACAATATTTTGTGGCCCTCAGGACGATATGAAAGTTTAATCTTTAGTGCGGCCAGCGAGTTCTATACGAATGGCACTTTCCCGCGTTGTGTGCAGAAGGTTCCTTTTTTTGTGCAAGCTGGAGCTGAACGAACCTACCAATCACACTGGACTATATGGCTCCCGAGGGCGGGCCATCAGCCGGGGTTGATGCAAGCAGAGAAACATTGCACAACTATGGAGGCGCTCGTGTAACATCACATAGCCGTCATAGAATTCCTACTTGTTACTGTGTTTGAAATGAGAATGTTTGACTTCGAGCTGGACGAAGTCAATGTTACCGCCGTTAAGGACCAACACCGACGTTCCGTTGACGATGTCACTAATGGGTGTGGACCTTCAATGGGGCCATTCAGCCAGCTCCCGCCCGCCGTCCCGCTTCGGAGTCAGGCTGGAGCCTCATCAAAGGCTTACCTGCCTCGGTTACATAAGCAACAGAACATCGGTGTTGGGTAGGACGTACAGCTGAATCCATGGGGTTATTATAGAAACTAAAAGCCAGTGAATAACGCCTCCATGGCTGCATCCCATTGTTTTATATAATAAATAATTAATGTTGTCCCAGCTGATAATGAACAGCCCGGTCGCAGTCGATAAAATTGACCCCCGGCTCCCCTGAGCCTGTGCCTTTTTGGGAGCACATATTTGTGCAAAAAGTTTTTCTATAACTTCAAAAAGTCCAAGTACAGGTCGAGACTTACTGACGATCTTCTTCAAGCCATAGTGAGGGTGTCAACTGCTTCCTCGCTCAAGCCAAATGTGGCTCAGCTATGTGAGAGGAAGCGCTGCCAGGTCTCTGGCAGCAGGAAGCAGGCAAGAGAAGCCATGTTTAGAAAAACCGTTCATGTTCAAAAGAACCCATTATAGTTAAAGAACTGTTAGTAGTGATGTTTGAGAAGATTAGATTTTTTGAACAAAGCTTTTTCAGTGGAATACCTGATGCAGCCCAGCCACACCCAGACTCTGCGTCCTGCAGCCCTCAGGTAATTTGAGTTTGAGACCCCTGGAATCAACAGACGGTGGCCTAGCCACCTTCGCGTGAGCCTCCAGGAGTGTTGTTGTGGCCGAGTGGTTAAGGCGATGGACTAGAAATCCATTGGGGTCTCCCCGCGCAGGTTCGAATCCTGCCAACAACGTGAAGTTCCCCTGATGTTGTTTTACCTTGGATAAGGTTCTTGATTGACCATTGCATAATTAGTGTTGTGTTCCTAGCTTGTTTTTCAGTACCAATTGGGAAAGTGTTGGGAACATCTGCTGAGGCATTGTACTGTATATTAATGAATATGCTGCTGCACATTGTAAAGGCTGAATAGTCCTAAACAAATACCATGCTGACCAAAACAAACTACAGTGAGCAATTACATTGCAACATAGTGGATCCGCCTTCCAACCACATTAGCCTTTTAAACTAAATGTCATTAAAATCTTTTGTCAGCTGGACTTGGCACCTAATCCAGGGATGGTGTAATTTGTTAGTGTTTTGGGGTTTTGTATATAGACAGGTTTTAAATTGTTATTGTATATAGTTTTTAGTTGTTGTGTTTGCACTCTCTCTTTAAAAAAATTTGGGGAAAAAAACTCAACTCTTGTGGTGTAATAGCAACACATCCATCCTTTGGGTGGAAGACTCCAGGTGCAAATCCTGGCAAGAGTGTGTTAGGTGCACAATCAGTATTTCATTTGCTGGGTTTCATATACCAGTTTTCATTAAGAGATTTTTAATAGAATCTGTCACCCTACTATGTGTTTATATTGAGGTAATAATGGGTGGTTGAGGTGTTTATATTAAGATGTGATTCTAATGATTTGCCCTAATTCATGTTTAAAATGAATTTGAACCATATCTCAATGTATGCTGAAGTATTGACACTTTCTGTGTTACTGTTACTGTGTATTATGGATTTTATATTGAATTTTTCTCCTTTTCTTTCTGTTTCTCTTCCCCCCTTCCTCTCTTCTTTTTTCTTCCCCCCCCTTAAAATTCCCTTTTCAACCAGTGTCCCTAGCTAGTTTTTCAGTACCATTTAGGAAAGTGTTGGGAAGATCTGCATTGTAAAGTCTGAATATTCCTAAAAAAATGCCATGCTGACCAAAACAAACTACAGTGAGCAGTTACATTACACCATAGTGAATCCGCCTTCCAACCACGTTAGTCTGTTAAACTAAATGTCATTGACATCTTTTGTCAGCTGGACTTGGCACCTAATCTTCTTACCTCTAATCTTCTGGATTAGAGGTACGTAGAACAACTCCCTCCCCACCCTTCGATAGCTCAGTTGGTAGAGCGGAGGACTGTAGGTTAGTCAGCTGGGATCCTTAGGTCGCTGGTTCAACTCTGGCTCGAAGGAGAACATTTTGGCGGAACAGTCCAGGTACTGCTCTAACGCCATGGCTACTTGTCCCTATACTAACATCTCCCGCTGCAAGGACATTTTTTCAAAGCTCTGCAACATGTTGCCTTTACTCACCAAAGCTCCTGCTCCAATTTACAGGACTGCTTTTGACCATGGATTAAAACAGGGTTCTCAAGCTTGCGGCCTGCGAGACAATATTTTGTGGCCCTCAGGACGATATGAAAGTTTAATCTTTAGTGCGGCCAGCGAGTTCTATACGAATGGCACTTTCCCGCGTTGTGTGCAGAAGGTTCCTTTTTTTGTGCAAGCTGGAGCTGAACGAACCTACCAATCACACTGGACTATATGGCTCCCGAGGGCGGGCCATCAGCCGGGGTTGATGCAAGCAGAGAAACATTGCACAACTATGGAGGCGCTCGTGTAACATCACATAGCCGTCATAGAATTCCTACTTGTTACTGTGTTTGAAATGAGAATGTTTGACTTCGAGCTGGACGAAGTCAATGTTACCGCCGTTAAGGACCAACACCGACGTTCCGTTGACGATGTCACTAATGGGTGTGGACCTTCAATGGGGCCATTCAGCCAGCTCCCGCCCGCCGTCCCGCTTCGGAGTCAGGCTGGAGCCTCATCAAAGGCTTACCTGCCTCGGTTACATAAGCAACAGAACATCGGTGTTGGGTAGGACGTACAGCTGAATCCATGGGGTTATTATAGAAACTAAAAGCCAGTGAATCACGCCTCCATGGCTGCATCCCATTGTTTTATATAATAAATAATTAATGTTGTCCCAGCTGATAATGAACAGCCCGGTCGCTGTCGAGAAAATTGACCCCCGGCTCCCCTGAGCCTGTGCCTTTTTGGGAGCACATATTTGTGCAAAAAGTTTTTCTATAACTTCAAAAAGTCCAAGTACAGGTCGAGACTTACTGACGATCTTCTTCAAGCCATAGTGAGGGTGTCAACTGCTTCCTCGCTCAAGCCAAATGTGGCTCAGCTATGTGAGAGGAAGCGCTGCCAGGTCTCTGGCAGCAGGAAGCAGGCAAGAGAAGCCATGTTTAGAAAAACCGTTCATGTTCACAAGAACCTATTATAGTTAAAGAACTGTTAGTAGTGATGTTTGAGAAGATTAGATTTTTTGAACAAAGCTTTTTCAGTGGAATACCTGATGCAGCCCAGCCACACCCAGACTCTGCGTCCTGCAGCCCTCAGGTAATTTGAGTTTGAGACCCCTGGAATCAACAGACGGTGGCCTAGCCACCTTCGCGTGAGCCTCCAGGAGTGTTGTTGTGGCCGAGTGGTTAAGGCGATGGACTAGAAATCCATTGGGGTCTCCCCGCGCAGGTTCGAATCCTGCCAACAACGTGAAGTTCCCCTGATGTTGTTTTACCTTGGATAAGGTTCTTGATTGACCATTGCATAATTAGTGTTGTGTTCCTAGCTTGTTTTTCAGTACCAATTGGGAAAGTGTTGGGAACATCTGCTGAGGCATTGTACTGTATATTAATGAATATGCTGCTGCACATTGTAAAGGCTGAATATTCCTAAACAAATACCATGCTGACTAAAACAAACTACAGTGAGCAATTACATTGCAACATAGTGGATCCGCCTTCCAACCACATTAGCCTTTTAAACTAAATGTCATTAAAATCTTTTGTCAGCTGGACTTGGCACCTAATCCAGGGATGGTGTAATTTGTTAGTGTTTTGGGGTTTTGTATATAGACAGGTTTTAAATTGTTATTGTATATAGTTTTTAGTTGTTGTGTTTGCACTCTCTCTTTAAAAAAATTTGGGGAAAAAAACTCAACTCTTGTGGTGTAATAGCAACACATCCATCCTTTGGGTGGAAGACTCCAGGTGCAAATCCTGGCAAGAGTGTGTTAGGTGCACAATCAGTATTTCATTTGCTGGGTTTCATATACCAGTTTTCATTAAGAGATTTTTAATAGAATCTGTCACCCTACTATGTGTTTATATTGAGGTAATAATGGGTGGTTGAGGTGTTTATATTAAGATGTGATTCTAATGATTTGCCCTAATTCATGTTTAAAATGAATTTGAACCATATCTCAATGTATGCTGAAGTATTGACACTTTCTGTGTTACTGTTACTGTGTATTATGGATTTTATATTGAATTTTTCTCCTTTTCTTTCTGTTTCTCTTCCCCCCTTCCTCTCTTCTTTTTTCTTCCCCCCCTTAAAATTCCCTTTTCAACCAGTGTCCCTAGCTAGTTTTTCAGTACCATTTAGGAAAGTGTTGGGAAGATCTGCATTGTAAAGTCTGAATATTCCTAAAAAAATGCCATGCTGACCAAAACAAACTACAGTGAGCAGTTACATTACACCATAGTGAATCCGCCTTCCAACCACGTTAGTCTGTTAAACTAAATGTCATTGACATCTTTTGTCAGCTGGACTTGGCACCTAATCTTCTTACCTCTAATCTTCTGGATTAGAGGTACGTAGAACAACTCCCTCCCCACCCTTCGATAGCTCAGTTGGTAGAGCGGAGGACTGTAGGTTAGTCAGCTGGGATCCTTAGGTCGCTGGTTCAACTCTGGCTCGAAGGAGAACATTTTGGCGGAACAGTCCAGGTACTGCTCTAACGCCATGGCTACTTGTCCCTATACTAACATCTCCCGCTGCAAGGACATTTTTTCAAAGCTCTGCAACATGTTGCCTTTACTCACCAAAGCTCCTGCTCCAATTTACAGGACTGCTTTTGACCATGGATTAAAACAGGGTTCTCAAGCTTGCGGCCTGCGAGACAATATTTTGTGGCCCTCAGGACGATATGAAAGTTTAATCTTTAGTGCGGCCAGCGAGTTCTATACGAATGGCACTTTCCCGCGTTGTGTGCAGAAGGTTCCTTTTTTTGTGCAAGCTGGAGCTGAACGAACCTACCAATCACACTGGACTATATGGCTCCCGAGGGCGGGCCATCAGCCGGGGTTGATGCAAGCAGAGAAACATTGCACAACTATGGAGGCGCTCGTGTAACATCACATAGCCGTCATAGAATTCCTACTTGTTACTGTGTTTGAAATGAGAATGTTTGACTTCGAGCTGGACGAAGTCAATGTTACCGCCGTTAAGGACCAACACCGACGTTCCGTTGACGATGTCACTAATGGGTGTGGACCTTCAATGGGGCCATTCAGCCAGCTCCCGCCCGCCGTCCCGCTTCGGAGTCAGGCTGGAGCCTCATCAAAGGCTTACCTGCCTCGGTTACATAAGCAACAGAACATCGGTGTTGGGTAGGACGTACAGCTGAATCCATGGGGTTATTATAGAAACTAAAAGCCAGTGAATCACGCCTCCATGGCTGCATCCCATTGTTTTATATAATAAATAATTAATGTTGTCCCAGCTGATAATGAACAGCCCGGTCGCTGTCGAGAAAATTGACCCCCGGCTCCCCTGAGCCTGTGCCTTTTTGGGAGCACATATTTGTGCAAAAAGTTTTTCTATAACTTCAAAAAGTCCAAGTACAGGTCGGGACTTACTGACGATCTTCTTCAAGCCATAGTGAGGGTGTCAACTGCTTCCTCGCTCAAGCCAAATGTGGCTCAGCTATGTGAGAGGAAGCGCTGCCAGGTCTCTGGCAGCAGGAAGCAGGCAAGAGAAGCCATGTTTAGAAAAACCGTTCATGTTCAAAAGAACCCATTATAGTTAAAGAACTGTTAGTAGTGATGTTTGAGAAGATTAGATTTTTTGAACAAAGCTTTTTCAGTGGAATACCTGATGCAGCCCAGCCACACCCAGACTCTGCGTCCTGCAGCCCTCAGGTAATTTGAGTTTGAGACCCCTGGAATCAACAGACGGTGGCCTAGCCACCTTCGCGTGAGCCTCCAGGAGTGTTGTTGTGGCCGAGTGGTTAAGGCGATGGACTAGAAATCCATTGGGGTCTCCCCGCGCAGGTTCGAATCCTGCCAACAACGTGAAGTTCCCCTGATGTTGTTTTACCTTGGATAAGGTTCTTGATTGACCATTGCATAATTAGTGTTGTGTTCCTAGCTTGTTTTTCAGTACCAATTGGGAAAGTGTTGGGAACATCTGCTGAGGCATTGTACTGTATATTAATGAATATGCTGCTGCACATTGTAAAGGCTGAATAGTCCTAAACAAATACCATGCTGACCAAAACGAACTACAGTGAGCAATTACATTGCAACATAGTGGATCCGCCTTCCAACCACATTAGCCTTTTAAACTAAATGTCATTAAAATCTTTTGTCAGCTGGACTTGGCACCTAATCCAGGGATGGTGTAATTTGTTAGTGTTTTGGGGTTTTGTATATAGACAGGTTTTAAATTGTTATTGTATATAGTTTTTAGTTGTTGTGTTTGCACTCTCTCTTTAAAAAAATGTGGGGAAAAAAACACAACTCTTGTGGTGTAATAGCAACACATCCATCCTTTGGGTGGAAGACTCCAGGTGCAAATCCTGGCAAGAGTGTGTTAGGTGCACAATCAGTATTTCATTTGCTGGGTTTCATATACCAGTTTTCATTAAGAGATTTTTAATAGAATCTGTCACCCTACTATGTGTTTATATTGAGGTAATAATGGGTGGTTGAGGTGTTTATATTAAGATGTGATTCTAATGATTTGCCCTAATTCATGTTTAAAATGAATTTGAACCATATCTCAATGTATGCTGAAGTATTGACACTTTCTGTGTTACTGTTACTGTGTATTATGGATTTTATATTGAATTTTTCTCCTTTTCTTTCTGTTTCTCTTCCCCCCTTCCTCTCTTCTTTTTTCTTCCCCCCCCTTAAAATTCCCTTTTCAACCAGTGTCCCTAGCTAGTTTTTCAGTACCATTTAGGAAAGTGTTGGGAAGATCTGCATTGTAAAGTCTGAATATTCCTAAAAAAATGCCATGCTGACCAAAACAAACTACAGTGAGCAGTTACATTACACCATAGTGAATCCGCCTTCCAACCACGTTAGTCTGTTAAACTAAATGTCATTGACATCTTTTGTCAGCTGGACTTGGCACCTAATCTTCTTACCTCTAATCTTCTGGATTAGAGGTACGTAGAACAAGTCCCTCCCCACCCTTCGATAGTTCAGTTGGTAGAGCAGAGGACTGTAGGTTAGTCAGCTGGGATCCTTAGGTCGCTGGTTCAACTCCGGCTCGAAGGAGAACATTTTGGCGGAACAGTCCAGGTACTGCTCTAACGCCATGGCTACTTGTCCCTATACTAACATCTCCCGCTGCAAGGACATTTTTTCAAAGCTCTGCAACATGTTGCCTTTACTCACCAAAGCTCCTGCTCCAATTTACAGGACTGCTTTTGACCATGGATTAAAACAGGGTTCTCAAGCTTGCGGCCTGCGAGACAATATTTTGTGGCCCTCAGGACGATATGAAAGTTTAATCTTTAGTGCGGCCAGCGAGTTCTATACGAATGGCACTTTCCCGCGTTGTGTGCAGAAGGTTCCTTTTTTTGTGCAAGCTGGAGCTGAACGAACCTACCAATCACACTGGACTATATGGCTCCCGAGGGCGGGCCATCAGCCGGGGTTGATGCAAGCAGAGAAACATTGCACAACTATGGAGGCGCTCGTGTAACATCACATAGCCGTCATAGAATTCCTACTTGTTACTGTGTTTGAAATGAGAATGTTTGACTTCGAGCTGGACGAAGTCAATGTTACCGCCGTTAAGGACCAACACCGACGTTCCGTTGACGATGTCACTAATGGGTGTGGACCTTCAATGGGGCCATTCAGCCAGCTCCCGCCCGCCGTCCCGCTTCGGAGTCAGGCTGGAGCCTCATCAAAGGCTTACCTGCCTCGGTTACATAAGCAACAGAACATCGGTGTTGGGTAGGACGTACAGCTGAATCCATGGGGTTATTATAGAAACTAAAAGCCAGTGAATCACGCCTCCATGGCTGCATCCCATTGTTTTATATAATAAATAATTAATGTTGTCCCAGCTGATAATGAACAGCCCGGTCGCTGTCGAGAAAATTGACCCCCGGCTCCCCTGAGCCTGTGCCTTTTTGGGAGCACATATTTGTGCAAAAAGTTTTTCTATAACTTCAAAAAGTCCAAGTACAGGTCGAGACTTACTGACGATCTTCTTCAAGCCATAGTGAGGGTGTCAACTGCTTCCTCGCTCAAGCCAAATGTGGCTCAGCTATGTGAGAGGAAGCGCTGCCAGGTCTCTGGCAGCAGGAAGCAGGCAAGAGAAGCCATGTTTAGAAAAACCGTTCATGTTCAAAAGAACCCATTATAGTTAAAGAACTGTTAGTAGTGATGTTTGAGAAGATTAGATTTTTTGAACAAAGCTTTTTCAGTGGAATACCTGATGCAGCCCAGCCACACCCAGACTCTGCGTCCTGCAGCCCTCAGGTAATTTGAGTTTGAGACCCCTGGAATCAACAGACGGTGGCCTAGTCACCTTCGCGTGAGCTTCCAGGAGTGTTGTTGTGGCCGAGTGGTTAAGGCGATGGACTAGAAATCCATTGGGGTCTCCCCGCGCAGGTTCGAATCCTGCCAACAACGTGAAGTTCCCCTGATGTTGTTTTACCTTGGATAAGGTTCTTGATTGACCATTGCATAATTAGTGTTGTGTTCCTAGCTTGTTTTTCAGTACCAATTGGGAAAGTGTTGGGAACATCTGCTGAGGCATTGTACTGTATATTAATGAATATGCTGCTGCACATTGTAAAGGCTGAATAGTCCTAAACAAATACCATGCTGACCAAAACAAACTACAGTGAGCAATTACATTGCAACATAGTGGATCCGCCTTCCAACCACATTAGCCTTTTAAACTAAATGTCATTAAAATCTTTTGTCAGCTGGACTTGGCACCTAATCCAGGGATGGTGTAATTTGTTAGTGTTTTGGGGTTTTGTATATAGACAGGTTTTAAATTGTCAACTGCTTCCTCGCTCAAGCCAAATGTGGCTCAGCTATGTGAGAGGAAGCGCTGCCAGGTCTCTGGCAGCAGGAAGCAGGCAAGAGAAGCCATGTTTAGAAAAACCGTTCATGTTCAAAAGAACCCATTATAGTTAAAGAACTGTTAGTAGTGATGTTTGAGAAGATTAGATTTTTTGAACAAAGCTTTTTCAGTGGAATACCTGATGCAGCCCAGCCACACCCAGACTCTGCGTCCTGCAGCCCTCAGGTAATTTGAGTTTGAGACCCCTGGAATCAACAGACGGTGGCCTAGCCACCTTCGCGTGAGCCTCCAGGAGTGTTGTTGTGGCCGAGTGGTTAATGCGATGGACTAGAAATCCACTGGGGTCTCCCCGCGCAGGTTCGAATCCTGCCAACAACGTGAAGTTCCCCTGATGTTGTTTTACCTTGGATAAGGTTCTTGATTGACCATTGCATAATTAGTGTTGTGTTCCTAGCTTGTTTTTCAGTACCAATTGGGAAAGTGTTGGGAACATCTGCTGAGGCATTGTACTGTATATTAATGAATCTGCTGCTGCACATTGTAAAGGCTGAATAGTCCTAAACAAATACCATGCTGACCAAAACAAACTACAGTTAGCAACTACATTGCAACATAGTGGATCCGCCTTCCAACCACATTAGCCTGTTAAACTAAATGTCATTAACATCTTTTGTAAGCTGGACTTGGCACCTAATCCAGGGATGGTGTAATTTGTTAGTGTTTTGGGGTTTTGTATATAGACAGGTTTTAAATTGTCAACTGCTTCCTCGCTCAAGCCAAATGTGGCTCAGCTATGTGAGAGGAAGCGCTGCCAGGTCTCTGGCAGCAGGAAGCAGGCAAGAGAAGCCATGTTTAGAAAAACCGTTCATGTTCAAAAGAACCCATTATAGTTAAAGAACTGTTAGTAGTGATGTTTGAGAAGATTAGATTTTTTGAACAAAGCTTTTTCAGTGGAATACCTGATGCAGCCCAGCCACACCCAGACTCTGCGTCCTGCAGCCCTCAGGTAATTAATGCGATGGACTAGAAATCCACTGGGGTCTCCCCGCGCAGGTTCGAATCCTGCCAACAACGTGAAGTTCCCCTGATGTTGTTTTACCTTGGATAAGGTTCTTGATTGACCATTGCATAATTAGTGTTGTGTTCCTAGCTTGTTTTTCAGTACCAATTGGGAAAGTGTTGGGAACATCTGCTGAGGCATTGTACTGTATATTAATGAATCTGCTGCTGCACATTGTAAAGGCTGAATAGTCCTAAACAAATACCATGCTGACCAAAACAAACTACAGTTAGCAACTACATTGCAACATAGTGGATCCGCCTTCCAACCACATTAGCCTGTTAAACTAAATGTCATTAACATCTTTTGTAAGCTGGACTTGGCACCTAATCCAGGGATGGTGTAATTTGTTAGTGTTTTGGGGTTTTGTATATAGACAGGTTTTAAATTGTTATTGTATATAGTTTTTAGTTGTTGTGTTTGCACTCTCTCTTTAAAAAAATGTGGGGAAAAAAACACAACTCTTGTGGTGTAATAGCAACACATCCATCCTTTGGGTGGAAGACTCCAGGTGCAAATCCTGGCAAGAGTGTGTTAGGTGCACAATCAGTATTTCATTTGCTGGGTTTCATATACCAGTTTTCATTAAGAGATTTTTAATAGAATCTGTCACCCTACTATGTGTTTATATTGAGGTAATAATGGGTGGTTGAGGTGTTTATATTAAGATGTGATTCTAATGATTTGCCCTAATTCATGTTTAAAATGAATTTGAACCATATCTCAATGTATGCTGAAGTATTGACATTTTCTGTGTTACTGTTACTGTGTATTATGGATTTTATATTGAATTTTTCTCTTTTTCTTTCTGTTTCTCTTCCCCCCTTCCTCTCAATCACACTGGACTATATGGCTCCCGAGGGCGGGCCATCAGCCGGGGGTGATGCAAGCAGAGAAACATTGCACAACTATGGAGGCGCTCGTGTAACATCACATAGCCGTCATAGAATTCCTACTTGTTACTGTGTTTGAAATGAGAATGTTTGACTTCGAGCTGGACGAAGTCAATGTTACCGCCGTTAAGGACCAACACCGACGTTCCGTTGACGATGTCACTAATGGGTGTGGACCTTCAATGGGGCCATTCAGCCAGCTCCCGCCCGCCGTCCCGCTTCGGAGTCAGGCTGGAGCCTCATCAAAGGCTTACCTGCCTCGGTTACATAAGCAACAGAACATCGGTGTTGGGTAGGACGTACAGCTGAATCCATGGGGTTATTATAGAAACTAAAAGCCAGTGAATAACGCCTCCATGGCTGCATCCCATTGTTTTATATAATAAATAATTAATGTTGTCCCAGCTGATAATGAACAGCCCGGTCGCTGTCGAGAAAATTGACCCCCGGCTCCCCTGAGCCTGTGCCTTTTTGGGAGCACATATTTGTGCAAAAAGTTTTTCTATAACTTCAAAAAGTCCAAGTACAGGTCGGGACTTACTGACGATCTTCTTCAAGCCATAGTGAGGGTGTCAACTGCTTCCTCGCTCAAGCCAAATGTGGCTCAGCTATGTGAGAGGAAGCGCTGCCAGGTCTCTGGCAGCAGGAAGCAGGCAAGAGAAGCCATGTTTAGAAAAACCGTTCATGTTCAAAAGAACCCATTATAGTTAAAGAACTGTTAGTAGTGATGTTTGAGAAGATTAGATTTTTTGAACAAAGCTTTTTCAGTGGAATACCTGATGCAGCCCAGCCACACCCAGACTCTGCGTCCTGCAGCCCTCAGGTAATTTGAGTTTGAGACCCCTGGAATCAACAGACGGTGGCCTAGCCACCTTCGCGTGAGCCTCCGGGAGTGTTGTTGTGGCCGAGTGGTTAAGGCGATGGACTAGAAATCCATTGGGGTCTCCCCGCGCAGGTTCGAATCCTGCCAACAACGTGAAGTTCCCCTGATGTTGTTTTACCTTGGATAAGGTTCTTGATTGACCATTGCATAATTAGTGTTGTGTTCCTAGCTTGTTTTTCAGTACCAATTGGGAAAGTGTTGGGAACATCTGCTGAGGCATTGTACTGTATATTAATGAATATGCTGCTGCACATTGTAAAGGCTGAATAGTCCTAAACAAATACCATGCTGACCAAAACGAACTACAGTGAGCAATTACATTGCAACATAGTGGATCCGCCTTCCAACCACATTAGCCTTTTAAACTAAATGTCATTAAAATCTTTTGTCAGCTGGACTTGGCACCTAATCCAGGGATGGTGTAATTTGTTAGTGTTTTGGGGTTTTGTATATAGACAGGTTTTAAATTGTTATTGTATATAGTTTTTAGTTGTTGTGTTTGCACTCTCTCTTTAAAAAAATGTGGGGAAAAAAACACAACTCTTGTGGTGTAATAGCAACACATCCATCCTTTGGGTGGAAGACTCCAGGTGCAAATCCTGGCAAGAGTGTGTTAGGTGCACAATCAGTATTTCATTTGCTGGGTTTCATATACCAGTTTTCATTAAGAGATTTTTAATAGAATCTGTCACCCTACTATGTGTTTATATTGAGGTAATAATGGGTGGTTGAGGTGTTTATATTAAGATGTGATTCTAATGATTTGCCCTAATTCATGTTTAAAATGAATTTGAACCATATCTCAATGTATGCTGAAGTATTGACACTTTCTGTGTTACTGTTACTGTGTATTATGGATTTTATATTGAATTTTTCTCCTTTTCTTTCTGTTTCTCTTCCCCCCTTCCTCTCTTCTTTTTTCTTCCCCCCCCTTAAAATTCCCTTTTCAACCAGTGTCCCTAGCTAGTTTTTCAGTACCATTTAGGAAAGTGTTGGGAAGATCTGCATTGTAAAGTCTGAATATTCCTAAAAAAATGCCATGCTGACCAAAACAAACTACAGTGAGCAGTTACATTACACCATAGTGAATCCGCCTTCCAACCACGTTAGTCTGTTAAACTAAATGTCATTGACATCTTTTGTCAGCTGGACTTGGCACCTAATCTTCTTACCTCTAATCTTCTGGATTAGAGGTACGTAGAACAAGTCCCTCCCCACCCTTCGATAGTTCAGTTGGTAGAGCAGAGGACTGTAGGTTAGTCAGCTGGGATCCTTAGGTCGCTGGTTCAACTCCGGCTCGAAGGAGAACATTTTGGCGGAACAGTCCAGGTACTGCTCTAACGCCATGGCTACTTGTCCCTATACTAACATCTCCCGCTGCAAGGACATTTTTTCAAAGCTCTGCAACATGTTGCCTTTACTCACCAAAGCTCCTGCTCCAATTTACAGGACTGCTTTTGACCATGGATTAAAACAGGGTTCTCAAGCTTGCGGCCTGCGAGACAATATTTTGTGGCCCTCAGGACGATATGAAAGTTTAATCTTTAGTGCGGCCAGCGAGTTCTATACGAATGGCACTTTCCCGCGTTGTGTGCAGAAGGTTCCTTTTTTTGTGCAAGCTGGAGCTGAACGAACCTACCAATCACACTGGACTATATGGCTCCCGAGGGCGGGCCATCAGCCGGGGTTGATGCAAGCAGAGAAACATTGCACAACTATGGAGGCGCTCGTGTAACATCACATAGCCGTCATAGAATTCCTACTTGTTACTGTGTTTGAAATGAGAATGTTTGACTTCGAGCTGGACGAAGTCAATGTTACCGCCGTTAAGGACCAACACCGACGTTCCGTTGACGATGTCACTAATGGGTGTGGACCTTCAATGGGGCCATTCAGCCAGCTCCCGCCCGCCGTCCCGCTTCGGAGTCAGGCTGGAGCCTCATCAAAGGCTTACCTGCCTCGGTTACATAAGCAACAGAACATCGGTGTTGGGTAGGACGTACAGCTGAATCCATGGGGTTATTATAGAAACTAAAAGCCAGTGAATCACGCCTCCATGGCTGCATCCCATTGTTTTATATAATAAATAATTAATGTTGTCCCAGCTGATAATGAACAGCCCGGTCGCTGTCGAGAAAATTGACCCCCGGCTCCCCTGAGCC